>NW_023628190.1:0-2292 GCF_014905685.2 Nematolebias whitei | reverse complement strand
TTGCTTTCATCCGAAAAAAGTACTTTGGACCACTGAGCAACAGTCCAGTGCTGCTTCTCTGTAGCCCAGGCCAGGCGCTTCTGCCGCTGTTTCTGGTTCAAAAGTGGCTTGACCTTGGGAATGCGGCACCTGTAGCCCATTTCCTGCACACGCCTGTGCACGGTGGCTCTGGATGTTTCTACTCCAGACTCAGTCCACTGCTTCCGCAGGTCCCCCAAGGACTGGAATCGGCCCTTCTCCACAATCCTCCTCAGGGTCCACCTCTTCTCGTTGTGCAGCGTTTTCTGCCACACTTTTCCCTTCCCACAGACTTCCCAATGAGGTGCCTTGATACAGCACTCTGGGAACAGCCTATTGGTTCAGCAATTTCTTTCTGTGTCTTACCCTCTTGCTTGAGGGTGTCAATGATGGCCTTCTGGACAGCAGTCAGGTCGGCAGTCTTACCCATGATTGCGGTTTTGAGAAATGAACAAGGCTGGGAGTTTTTAAAAGCCTCAGGAATCTTTTGCAGGTGTTTAGAGTTACGTCGTTGATTCAGATGGTTAGGTTAATAGCTTGTTTAGAGAACCTTTCCATGATATGCTAATTTTTTGTGACAGGCATTTTGGGTTTTTATGAGCTGTATGCCATAATCATCAGTATTAAAACAATTAAAGACCTGAAATATTTCAGTTGGTGAGCAATGAATCTGAAACATATGAAAGTTTCATTTTTATCATTACATTATGGAAAATAATGACCTTTATCACAATAAGCTAATTTTTTGAGAAGGACCTGTAGAGGTTCAGGATTCCTGAATGTCCGCTCAGTTCCAGGTGGTGATCGGTGTTTTTGTTGTTTGTCTTTTAAAACCCTGCTGCGTCCCCATGCAGCAGCCCTCGCGGCCGCAGGTGTCAGTCAAACGTCACATGATGCGAGCAGCCCCTCCCAATTTGAAACAGAAAAAAGAAAGAAAGAAAGGAGAGCAGGTAGCAAACATGTTAAAAAGAAAAGAGAAAGAGATGGTGGAGCAGAAAAACTAAAGGAAAAGTAAAGGAAAACGTGCAAGATACAGCCAAATACACTAAAATAGCAGGCGCGCGGGGGGGGGGGGGGGGGGTGTGACTAAAGTCAGCAGGACAGTGAAACAGGACGGAGCAGCATGGAGACAGCAGGTTAACCAGCAGGACCTTCATGGATCTATCATCATCCCAGAGTTGACATGTAGTGAGTTTGAGTTTCTGGATGTGTTCAGGACTCACAGATCATTAAAGGAAGTCTGTCAGTCTTGTTACACCATGAATAAATATTTAATCTGCTTTATAACTCAATTAAAATCAATCCACACTGACTGACCAGAAAAAGGCACGTTGCAAAATAAAACATTTTTCAGGACAGAGTCTGTTTTCCTCTTTCTACATTAATATAGAGCTATTTTTAGCAGCTCAAGAAAAATACATTGCAGTAATTCATTTACTGTGTGTGTGTGTGTGTGTGTGTGTGTGTGTGTGTGTGTGTGTGTGTCTGTCTGTGTGTGTGTGTGTGTGTGTGTGTGTGTGTGTGTGTGTGTGTGTGTGTGTGTGTGTGTGGGTGTGTGTGTGTGTGTGTGTGTGTGTGTGTGTGTGTGTGTGTGTGTGTGTGTGTGTGTGTGTGTGTGTGTGTGTGTGTGTGTGTGTGTGTGTGTGTGTGGTACTTTTCTTGTGTTGTATTTGTGTTGTAAAACTGAATTCTTTGCTAAAGTGCTCTAAAATGTATCATTGTTGCTGTTCTTGTTGTTAGTAGCTGACAAGGCCGGTGTCAGTCGAGGAGGTGATGCAGAGGGACAGGATGATGCCAGTCAGAGGAGCGACGAGGAGGAGGAAGAGACAGATGATGGAGAGGAGAAGGAGGTGGAGATGGAAGAGGAGGCGGAGAGAATGAGGCCTTGATGACTTTGACAATGATACTGTTATGGACAGAGTTGCAGAGACAGGTGTTCTGCTCAAGTGCTTGTTATTGATCTAAGTTATGACAGTATCCTTTTGTTTGCAGGAGAGTTAAGATGTTTTAGGTCTGTAAACCTTTGGAGGTTGTTTTTTGTTCCTTAATATTTGCTTTGATTTTTATTATAAGCTGCTTGTTTAATAAACTTTTATAAACTAATTTGTATTTTTTATTTGTATCAGTGAATACATGGAGGGGCATTAAGTGCATAACAGATTATAAAGGAAGGAGTGAACAATGCCCCAAAGACCCATCTCTGCCTGATGCCCTCAACAAGTTCTATGCACGCTTTGAAGACCCGAACAGACCACCCATCACCAGACTCACCTC
>NW_023628189.1:0-2293 GCF_014905685.2 Nematolebias whitei | reverse complement strand
AGATTTTCTGCAAATCATCCATTGAAGGAGACAGTATCAACGGTCTCACTTGTGTGGTTGGTGCAGGTTGGTCAAAGACTGCCCCTACCACCCAAGATGGGGGTGGGGGTGACTGCATGGTGTCAGGAGGAAGAGGTGCATATAGGTGCAGGTCTATCTGGGGTGGTTGTGGCTGACCCGGGCCCTGATACTGTTCGTCTCTGAGTCTCAGACCAGCTCGCCCCATTTCAGAAATCTGGTTTGTAGCTGTAGCTAGATTCTCCTCACAAGCTGTCAGACGCTCCTGCGCTGTCCGACATTCTTGTCGTGAACGCACAACTTTTTCCAGTAATATCTGTTTATGCACTTCGAGTCTGTGCAGATCTTTCTTAAGCACATCTGTAGCATCCCTGGCTTCAGATAGTGATGCCTCAAGTAATTGTATTTTGCTGGTCATTGAATCAACTTCTGCATTTGCATATTGCTGTAATTGAAACATCTGTTCATAATGTTTTCTTATGCGGGCCTCGTGTTCACTTTTAAATTGAAGGACGTATTCTTCAATTTCCTGAGCAAACACTTTTTCACTGTCTAACCTTAGTGTAAGGTTATCAGCTTTCTCAACAACTGCATAGAACGATCCTTTCAGCAAAATTGCAATTTTAGCCAGCTTTTCATAGCTTGACTTTGTAATTTCTGTAGAGGTCACACTTTCTGCAACCTCCTTCAGATTGTCCAATAACTCTTTTGGGTTCATGCGCTCTGCCTGTTTATCATATGGATGTAAGGAATCTGTCAGAAGCGCTAACGCATTCTCTAAGCAGTCCCTTAACCCATAAGGGTCAAAGTCTTTTTCTAACACACCTGTCATGTTCGTTCACTGTGTAGCACTTTATCTGTTTAAAACAGTTGCAAGCTTCAGATATTTTACAGGTAAATATTTGTATTCAAGTTGTCATTGAGTTTTCACACTATTTTAGCTTTTTGGGTTTACACAGAAGTACTGTTATAAGTCAACTTATTCAAATGTGGGTACCTTTCTGTAGGTTTTACCCCAATTCATGAATATTTAAGTAAATGCTCTCGGCAGTGTTACTTGTATGTGCTTATTTTTCAACAGGTACTAGTTACCAAGCTCTTTTTAGTGTATTTTACTCTAAAGCACTGAATTTTTAATAAACCTGCAATTTTCTCTTTAGTCTCACAGCAATCATCAGTTTAAAACGTTTTTTAAACCGTTCTGTTCCAGAAATTTGCTATTTTAACAGTTACTCATAGAACCAAGTGGTGAAAAGAAAAAGAAAAGTTGATGATGTGTCAGGATTAATCAGTCTTTCTTCAGAAAAACTGTTATTACTCCTGTCCTCCTGTCAGTAACTTCTATTTAAAATTAAATAGGAAGATTTATTTTTAGGTGGCAACTTAAACAGAAAAGTTTCTTTTTCCTGATAAGTTTACTCTTATTTAGTGATTTTGCAATTAAACGTGTATTATCTTTCAAGCAAAATGAGTAAACTTTTCAACTCTGTGAATATTTGAACCGTATCTTTTAAAAAGTTTCTAATTTTTCATTTTGTACCTTTTTCTTAAGGAATTACCAGTGAATAAAAATGTGTTGGGAAATGCTTCTCTGCATAAATACCCTTCACTTTTTAAATACAAGATAACAGTGATTATTCAGCTTTGAGGAACGTTTATTAACTCAAAATTCGTCTTACAGAGATAAAAAAAAACGTTTAATTTCACTAAAATACCTAAAACTGAAGTGAAACCGTGAATTCAAGTTTCTCCAGGAGGTGGCAGTGTTTATCTTTCTACCAGCAGGAGTCTATGACGACTTCCTGTGACGTTCGGTTGACATCCTGTTTTTAGCCGCTTAGCTTAAAGTTAGCTTCGGCTAAACTCGGTTAAAATCAACATTTCTGAACGAATTTAAGCGTAAACGTGGCGTTCTTTCAACAAGCACGACTTTTTAGCATGAACATGAGTTTTTTTGGGACATATGGCGGCTTTATTTAGTGATTTTAAGCACGGCAAAGCTCATTTCCGACATGGAGGAAGTGACGTGACACGTCACTCATCCGGTCGTTAGCTGTTAGCTTAAAATTAGCATCGCTAGCATTGTTCAAAAACATCATTTAATGACGGATTTTAAACTCTAACGTGGCAAAATTTCAGCGAGTATGCTTCGAAGAACTTAACCAGCGTGTCAAAATACACTTTAAAGCGCTTTTCAGCTTTAAAAAGCAGATTTTATTTCCCTATGAAAACGAATTTTCATTTCCGGGTCACGTGACTGAAATCACCAATGACA
>NW_023628188.1:0-2293 GCF_014905685.2 Nematolebias whitei | reverse complement strand
CTGTCAACACTTTTCACTCATACACACCACATTCTCCCTCATCCATCTTTCACTCCCACTAAACTTCATCTTTCCATCTTTAAAAATTCTTCTATCAAGTAGAAATCATTGACAGATATTTTAGAAATGTCTGAAGCAAAGTTCTCAATCACTGCCGTGTGATTTGATGTCTGCTGTTCTGCTGAAAAGTGAAACGATCGCCGTATTGTTTCTCACTACCTGTAAAGCTGATTAATTATGTTGTTATTTTCATATTTTGCCAAATTAATGTAAATGTTTGATGTTAAACTTTGATTCTGTAAATAAATGGCCACATTCATTTTGATGGGTCAAAGATAAATAACGTCTCACGTTACATTTTATTAAATTCAATGCACGTTATATACAGTCCAGAAAAATGAAAGAATCCGTTTGAATCAGGTGAATATCTCAGGATATGTTCATCTACATACTGGTGGCCCGTGACGTGTTCATAAATGGACTGTGTATTCGTGTAAAGATTGATTTTACGTGTTTGCATGAAAAAAAAGCAGATTGTTTAGTCAGCTGCTGTGAAACGCAGCGAGCTGAGCTAGGCGCTTGTGGGAAAACACTGCATGTTTACGCTTAATGCTTTGAAGCTGATACCGATTCATATGTCTTTATGAAAGCTGAAATTGTACGTCTGTGGTGTGTGACGAGTTTGCTGAGCTGTGGAAACGCTTTATTCTGTTTAAACTGTGTTCCAGATGCTGTTCTGGTTCCGGCTCGGTTCTGAGAAAGATCGAACGAGTTGTTTTAAATGGTGGGAAAGACGTTTTTAATGCCGGGGCGCCGACTCCGTGCAGCTCAGAGCTTGATTCGTGACATTTGTAGCAGAAAATGGTGCATTTTGACAGTTTAAAAGACGAAAAGTTGTCGGACTTTTACAGGCTAAAGGCTACATGCTAGTGGGTAAAACGTTCTGTGATTGGTTGAAAACGACTCTGTGTAACGTTTTGATTGGCTGACAGACGTGTCAGGTAGTAAAGCCCACCCCCATGCTGCTCTGTCATTGGTGGATTCAGTCACGTGACCCGGAAATAAGTTCGGTTGCACCGAACCTTCTCTGTGCTTAAAATCTCTTTTTTAAAGTTGAAAAACGCTTTAAAGTTGATTCTGATACACTGCTCCGTATCTTCGAAGTCTAATTGCTAAATTTTTGCCACGTTTGAGTAAAAAATCAGTTCAGAAATGTTGGTTTTAACCGGGTCTAGCCGATGCTAATTTTAAGCTAACAGCTAACGACCGGATGCCACAGGAAGTCATAGCAACTCCTACTGGACAACACTAACAGTGTCTGAGTTAAAATAAATAAGGTTATGCTGCCACCTCCTGTTGAGACTTGATATCACAGTTTCACTATGTTTTAGGTTATTTTTGAGTGAAATTAAACGTATTTTCTTTCTGTAAGGCATTTTTGAGTTAATAAACGTTCCTCAAAGCTGAATAATCA
Source organism: Nematolebias whitei (assembly GCF_014905685.2). Lineage (NCBI taxonomy): Eukaryota > Metazoa > Chordata > Actinopteri > Cyprinodontiformes > Rivulidae > Nematolebias > Nematolebias whitei. The sequence continues at coordinate 819 of NW_023628188.1, read as the reverse complement.
CTGTTATCTTGCATTTAAAAAGTATTTAAGGTATTTATGCAGAAAGGCATTTACCAAGAAGCTTTTAATCACTGGTAATTCCTTATAAAAAGGTACAAAATAAAAGTTAGAAACTTAAAAAAAAAAATACAGATACAGGTATTCACAGGGATAAAAGTTTGCTCATTTGCTGGAGAGATAATACACGTTTAATTGCTAGATCATTAAATAAGAGTAAATATATCAGAAGAGAGAGACTCTTCTGATTTTATCTTACCACCTAAAACAACACATTCTACTATTTAATTTTAAATAGCAGATAATGGCGGACGAAGAGGTAAACACTGACCTCTTGCACTCCCAAGATGCCGTCCAAACGGCTTTACATATTCTTTTTTTTTTTTAATTTTTATTTATCAGGAGAATATATAATTGACATTACATACATTATACAAAATTTACATGACTTCTCCAATTTTTTCTTTTTTCCTTCCCCTTTTTCCCCCCTCCCTCCACTTCCCCCTTTAACCAAAAACAAGACAAAATAAGGAAAAAAAAAAGAGAGGGGGAGGAGGAACGGACAGGAGGGACCCAACAAACCAAAAGGAAAACAGTATTTCACTTTTTCATTTATCCTCTAAAATCAAGTCACATGGTAATGTGATGAGTCAATCATATCAGTCTATACGCTGTGAAGGTAAAGATTTTACATATGACACAAAGGGTGTCCACTTGTGGGTAAATTTTTCTGAACTACCTTTCACTGTTAGTAAAATTTTTTCCATCTTCAGGAATGATCTTACAGTATTAAGCCATTGTGATGTGGATGGTGGTGTGGGA
>NW_023628187.1:0-2294 GCF_014905685.2 Nematolebias whitei | reverse complement strand
AGTGTCACACGGAGAAAGGAGGTGTTTGTGAAAGGAAAAAAAAAAATCTATATATGCATAAATAAATTATGAACAGACCCACTTCCTCCTCCTCCCACTCGAATATGGTGTTGATGCATGTTGCTATACAGTGCGTTTAAAATGGGGGGATGAGGTGGCGACCGGCACAGACCCACCTCTTGCCCAGAGAGCAGGTGGCGCCCGTTCACCCCTCATCTCCACCCAGAACCCTAAATGTCTACATGCTACATATGAGAGTGGGCACAGGTCCGGGGAGGTGGAAATGGTTGTACATCCCACCACCTAAGTGCGATCATGTGCCCACTCCAGATCCTATATATGCATGTGTCGTGAGAGTGTTATAAGTGAGTGTCTAGGTTGTATATTAAAATTAGGGCCCAGGACCCCACCAGCCACGGAGATGGATGATTCTCCCCGTAGCTCAGTAGTGCACCTGAACCCCAAAACCCTGTTTGAGTGGTGGTGTGGTGGAGTGGGCGGAGGAGGACGTCGGTATGGGGAGGTGAACTGAGGTGGCAATGCCCCCCCAGGGGACCAGCTCCCCCACTGACCCCAATAGGCACCCCCACTCTCCGAGATCCACCAGGGGACAGAGGCTCTAACAGAGATATCTAGGAGGAGGTGGCAGCTGCACCACCAGGGATCAAGGCCATGGACCGGCACATAGCCCCCGAGGACCAACCAGAACCAGGGCCAGCAACCCAGACCCATCCCAAAACCGTCCAGACACCCCAACCCGATTCCCAGCCCAACACCCAGCCCCCCAACCAGAGAGGCCACCAAACCCCAACTGGGACAATCAGCCAGGAGTGCCCAAACAGTCAGAGATGGAGCACCACAGCGACCAAGAGCGCCCCCCAACCCCAAAAAAGCAAAAGACCAGTCCACCCATAACAATACCCACAGCGAGAGCGCCCCATGCAAATGAGGGCACACACCCAGCGAGCCCAGACTCCCCCGGTCCCACAGCACAGAGCCCCCCACACGAGAGCCCCCAATATACCCCACCCCTGTCACAGCCCAGCCCCCCAGCCAAGCACCACGCCGCGGCCACCGCCAGGAAAGAAGACGCCCAGGTTGAGCCCGCCCGTCCCCTCCCTCAGACCACCCTCCCCCATCATCAGTCCCACCCCCCACGGCACAGGCCCCAAAGCCCACCAACGCACCGAAGGCCCCAAGGCCAGGGGCGGGCGCCGGTGCACCCGCCGGCCCAAGACCCCGGCAACATACCCGTCAAGGCCCGAGACCCCCGGACCAAGCCGGTAACCCCGCCCAGGAGCGATGCCACCCCAGAACCCGCGCCCGCGTCCACCCCAAACCCACCCAGGGACAGCCAGGTCACCAGGCCAGTAATCCATGTCCGCCGGTACAGAAGCCCGCATGCAGCCAGCACAGGCCATCACCCAGAACCACCAGAGCCACCTCCCCAGTCGGGCGCCACCGCTCCAGGCCCATGACCCCCCCCCATGTCCCCAGCCCCGACACCCCACCCACACCGACCACCATGCCCCACGGGGCAGAATCAAAGGGGACCACCCACCTCCACTACGTGTTGGAGCCGATTAAAGAAGTCCAGAGAGAATAGTCCGATGTGGGGGTACAGGCTGTCTCAAGACTGATGTAATCCAACAGAAGGTCTTTATACTGTTTAATACTAAGTGTATTTTTATTTTTCCAATTCATGAGTATAGTTTTTTTTTGCTATACATAAGGCAGTGAGAATAATATGAATTGATTTTGTCTCCAAGGTGACATCATCTAAGTGGCCCAATAAGCAAACTGACGGAGAGAGTGGAATATTACATCTCAGACTCTTTGATAAGTCTTCACATATCCGGCACCAAAACCTCTGAACAGGTGGACAGAACCAAAATGCGTGGATGTAATTGTCAGGAATATTGTCTGTACACTGTGAGCAAATATTAGATGATGCGAAACCCATCTTGAACATCCGTTGACCTGTATAGTGTACTCTATGAAGGATTTTGTATTGTATTAGTTGTAAATTCGAGTTTTTAGTCATCTTAAAAGTTCTCAGACAGATCTGCGACCAAAAGTTTTGGTCAAAATTAACTGACAAGTCTGTCTCCCATTTTACAATGGGAAGAGATATAGATTCATCTATTTTACTGAGTTTCTGATAAACCTTAGATAGTAATTTGGGAGGGTTAAGATTAAGGAATTCTAATACACTTGTTGACATTTCAATCCTAGTGTTATTAAGGTTAAATTTATTTTTGGTTATAGATTTAATTTGTTGATATTCTAAAAAT
>NW_023628186.1:0-2294 GCF_014905685.2 Nematolebias whitei | reverse complement strand
GACCAAGGTACACACTTCACAGGTGAAGTAATGAAGGAACTGTGGAAGACGCTAGGCGTCAAAGCCAACTTCCATATTGGCTACCACCCACAGGCTTCAGGCCAGGTTGAGAGAGCAAACAGGACTGTGGTGAGTATTTTGAAAAAATACGTAGCCGCAAACCACAAGGACTGGGACGTGAAACTCCCTCTGGTCCTCATGGCCATAAGGGCCACTCCACACACGTCGACTGGCATCTCTCCTTTCGAGATGATGACGGGTCGACAAATGACTCTCCCTCTACACCTGTTGTACCAACCAGGCGATGCTGCCATGGCAACAGCCTACACTACACAACAATACATGAAAGACTTGGAAAGACACCTTAAAAACACTTTTGCTTTCGCACAGAAAAACCTGGAAAAATCAGCTGAAGGACGCAAAGCGTACTACGACCAAAAGGCCTCTCACGAGGAACTCCAAGTGGGAGACAGGGTCTGGTACTACACGTTTGCACCCAAAACTGGGAGAAGAGAGTCCGGGACCGGAACTCTCGCCCGTAAGCTGATGCCCAGATGGACTGGACCCCATCTGATAATCGACAAAGTGTCTCCAGTTGTCTATCAGATAAAAATCAGTAAAGGCCAAAAAGAGCCAACTGTTAAATGGGTACATCGAAACCAGGTTAAACCACACAAGGCGTGCAATAACTCCTCAGGAGACAAAGATCTCACAAAATCTGACCTCGTGGGAATAAGGGTCATCCAAGCAGAAGATAACTAATGGATAAGAAACTTAACCATAGTTTAAATTCACAGGACCTACCCTTGACCACTACGAAGCTAAGACCTATCTCTTTGTGTTTCCATAAAACAATGATGGTACCACTCCTGGTAATCTTCACCCTCTTGGGTGCCACCCAAGAAACCAAAGCCCTCGTACAAGCGGTAAATGACTTAACTCGTAAGTTTGAAGCTGATTACGCTGTCGCACACCTAATGGATAGGATTTTTGCTGACATGCTTAGAGATATCAGTTCGTCGGTAGATACACTAGCCACCGGTAGGATCCCACCGTATCTAGTCTCTCTACAGATGGTGAACGACATCCTCAGCTCCGCTACGCACGAAAAAGTTACGCAAACACAGGCACACCTGGCTTACACTCTCGGTAGCGCAATTCCAATCTACGTCAATCACAAAACGTTGGAAATGGCGTTCATTATCAACCTACCGATAATTCCCTCAAACGGCATATATAGACTCAGGGACGTCGTAAATGTTGGCAATTGGCACGGCGAAAACCATGTTCAAATTGACACACCAAGGATGGTTGCGTACCACGACGACAACCCCTCAGTTTACCTAGCTCCAAACCTGCAGATGTGTGTTCTCACTCGGGAGATACACTATCTGTGCCCGAGCAAACCGTTTATGTGGAATAAAACCGCGGGCATATGCGGATTAACACCTATTCCGGAAAATTCTAAGTGCTCAACGACCGTAACGCCTCGACACCTGGCTAAAGATGCAAAAGCGGAAATAATTGGCTCTCATTGGCTAGTGAACGCTCCTCAAAGAAAGGCGATCATAGCCTACGACCAACCCGGGGCAAATAGACCTTTGACGTTACCGGACAAAACAATGTGGATCAGTGTTCCCCAGGGAACAACCATACACATTGGTGATTTGACGCTCTATCACCTCGATCCGGAACGATGGGACGCGACTCTGGATGACTCAGAGTACCTGGGAAATATGTCTATAGACATAGATCCAGAGACTCTGGGAAGGATCCGTTTTGAAGGCACCCAAGTCGTCGACGTGGAACCAATAAACCGAGTTCTCAAGTCCCTCAGGTCCACAACTAAGAACCCGATCCAACCAATTACCTATGCGTGGTCGAGCGCGGACACATTAATCATAGCCCTGCTAATGACGATAACCCTCGTATTGTGTGGGATACTCGCATCCCTGTTCCGGGGCCAAACGTCACTCCGAGTCGACGTGGATCGCCATGCAGCGCACCTCGATATGATTATGCCTCGCGTAAGCGGGTCCGCAAAGAAGCCACTCACACGGGACAGCGCGACTGAAACTGACAACCAGGGTGAGGAGAAGCAGTGAAACGATGTTTCTAGATGCTTAGTCACTACTCTTGTCGGTGTTGAAACGTTGTTTAGTTGATTTTGGTTGTTTCTGTGGTAAGAATGTATCTTGTGTGTAAGTTAAGTTAGAGACTAAGAGGCCTTTAACCATGCCAACATGCAGTTCATTCGCTAAATTGCAATCCTTGCGGAGTCAATGTATATTATT
>NW_023628185.1:0-2294 GCF_014905685.2 Nematolebias whitei | reverse complement strand
GTTTGCATGTTCTCTCCGTGCATGCGTGGGTTTTCTCCGGGTACTCCAGTTTCCTCCCACAGACCAAAAACATGCATGTTAGGCTGATTGGTAACTCTAAATTGTCCCTAGGTGTGAGTGAGAGAGTGAATGGTTGTTTGTCTCGTTTGTCTCTATGTGGCCCTGTGATGGACTTGCGACCTGTCCAGGGTGTCCCCCGCCCCTCGCACAGTGATTGCTGGACATGGGCACCAGCGACCCCCGTGACCCAAAATGGAATAAGCGGGTAAAGAAAATGGATGGATTTAATGAACTAATGGCTAATTTGAGCTGGATTTTCTTTAAACAAGTTCGATCTCAAAGGTTTGATTGCAGGCCATGCAAATATTTTATAAAGCACCACACAGCTTCTAGTTCACATCACACAGTTACTCCTGCAGAAAAATAATGTTCCTGCAGGAAGTGCCCTCCAGGCTGCACATGCTAGCTGCTACCGCCACCATTTGGTCTTAAAAGAAAAACATACTCTAGGAAAATAACTGTATAACATGAACGATGATGGCAACAAAGATTTATGAAATAGTGTTTGCGTGAGCTGCTATAAAATCTTTAAGATTGGAGTTAGTTTAAGAAGACAACACTCCATTTTGCTCTGGGTCCTGCTCAGACTAGATGTTAGCTCATCAACTTGGTCAGAAATAACTTCTTTTTTCTCCAGAGATTGTTCAAGAAGCTAAAACAGGTCATCTATTTATCACAACATACTTTTGCTCATAAAATCTGAACTACAGCTGTTACTTGAATGCAACCTTAAGTTTCAGATCAGAGTTCTGACTTCTGTTTATGCCCGCGTCATAAATAATAGAGGATGTTTTTAAATAAAACCAAATAACTTTACTTAATAACTTATAATTACCTCTAAATGAATTTTAAAAATTCATGTGCAAGACCTTGTAGCTAGCTAACACTACACAAAGAAAAGAAACAAACACAAACAGGTTTACTTTTCACTTGCTGCAGCAGAACCAAATCAGTTGTTTTGCACAGATATATGCTCTTATCCTCGACCGCTTCTATTCATTTTAGAGAAGACGTCAAGGAAATGCGATACTTGTATTTTCCAAAGTTAAAATACTTGAAATGACTGTGTGGCTATAGAGTACATATACTATGAGCAACCTTCCAGGGCTTTAATCATGCTCAGGTGAGTCAGACTACTCAAAAAAAAAAAAAGGAGGCGAACACTCGATGGACCTCCAAAAATCATCATGTCGCCCGCAAAGATCTCAGACCCAAAATAATCAAGATGTGTGAACATGGTCAAGACAGCTGATCAGAAAGAGTTTGCGAGGGCAAACCCAACAGCTGAATTCACACCACGTATCTGCTTTTAAACGTCACGGATCGATTGGTCGTAGAGAGAAACAGTGAGCTCGTTGTTGGCTGCTTTGGTTCACGAGGAATGATAAAATGCAAACAAGTACAATCATAAGGCAGCACAAGACACAGTGCCAAGAGCTTTTACAAAACTGGTTTTCAGCATAGTCACTGGCTGACTGGGCTCTTTGTTAACTTCAAATCTGTTTATCCTGCTCTTGACAGTGTTGGAGTTTACTGATTGATTTCTCTCTACACTTACACTAGCAATCTGTATTTACCAGGTGCTTTATAGTTACAAACTTGAAATATCACTTGATACAGATATTTTCAAAGAGTTAACTCCTCTAAAACTAAACTTATGATCAGCTGCTCTGGTGGCACAATATTTGGATGGTAAGAGGGTCTGCTGGGGGGGAGGAAGATGTTAAATCAGTGATTTGAGGAACTGATTAGCATGAAATAGGCTCTAGGTGGCAGGACAAAGTGGCTCAGGGCTGAGAGCTGAGAATCATGCAAAACCTGGCACTGAAAATCAACCCACATACAACACTAAACCCTCCGTAATCACTTGAGAATGTACTTAATGTAATGACAGCAAGAATAAGAAATTACTTTTGTGTTTATGGAGTTTGTCTCTGTGTAGTTTGGGAGTTTTGGAACAACATCCTGTTTGGATTAGAACTCAAAAGTACCTAAAAATAAGTAGGAAATGTTTATTGGAGGAAATTTAAAAGCCTAATTAACATAGGATCGTGTTTCTTTTATGAAACACCAATTCTTTTAAAAATAATGCAGTTTTTGGTTCTTACATTGCCCGCACGCTCAGATGATGGGGGTTAAGGGCCTTGCTCAAGGGCCCAGAAAGGGGCAAATGAGAGCAGGTGTGGGTGTTTCACCTATCCCACCCAAATTTTGATCTGTGCCTCCACTAATAT
>NW_023628184.1:0-2294 GCF_014905685.2 Nematolebias whitei | reverse complement strand
AAAAATGGTACTGGTAAAAATTAAAAAGTTCCTGGAAAATTTTTGACCGGGATTGCCACGTTGCACCCATGCTAAAATTTTGATTTGGCAGTACTATCTGTTAGGGTTTCACTCTCAGCTACCACCATAACAAATTTCAGCTCAACATGGAGAAAAATATATGAATTATGCTCATTTTTTTATTTTATGCTATCGTGACCATCTTGGATTTTTTATTTGGATTCAGCATGTGATGGGGAACTTTCTCAGCTATAACCACACGAAAATTTACCTCTATAACAACGGCTGAGTTAAATCCATATAAATTTAGCTTTGGTGGCCATCTTGGATGTTTTATTTGACTTCATTATTTACTGGGCATTGCTCTCAGCTACCACCACACTAAATTTAAGCCTAATATCTCTAAAATGTTAGACTGATTGTATATTGATGCATGCTCAATAATCCAGGTAGAAAAATCTATAAAAGTTAAATCTGGTCCTCTGGACATTCAATAAACAAAACAAAGCAAAACAATAACAAAAATGTAGAAATATTTCGTCTTTCATCTGAAAGACTTCCTCAGTCTGAGGTGCTGTATTCAGCTCAGTCTTATAAATAGCACCTCCTCAGAGTTGTAGTGAACTAGGTCTCCGACCTCAACCTGTCTCTGAAGACCTTCAGGGGACAAGAACTGTTATTGATTTGAATCCAGAAATACAAATTAGCTCATCAAGAGGCCATTTAATTGTATCCTGAATTAATCAATTGAAAGAACACTTCTTTTTTACATTATCCATACTATTTTAGAATATCTTGATAATCAAAGTGTGTTTAGCTCATACCATTTCTAAATGTTGAAGAGAACCACTCATTTAAATCAACTGTGAAACAGTATTAATGATTTTTAAACCTCATTAGACTTAGAAATCAAGTTAAATGTCTATTTACAAAGTAATTGTACATTTTGATCTTCTGTCTGAATGAGTGGATTTGATGTTGGTCAGAAGTCAGGGATGTCGGTCAAAAGTCAGAAAGCAAGTTATGAGAAAAAAGTGCCTTGTTTTTAAACCTAGCAGACAGTAAATAACCTCAACTGGCATCTGCGTTTGTCTCACTTCGCCATAACATTCCTTTGTCTGTACTAATCGTTCGTAAACATTCCTGCTGTCTTTTTGACTCCTAATAACCCTCTGACATCACTGAAACACTGCCCCTGCTGGTTATTTCAACCAATCAGGAAGTACCAATTGACAGGAAATGAGTACTCTTTAAAAAGTCAACACTTCCTGGGACTAGTCAGTCTTCCTTGGGTGTTCCTTCAGTCTTCCTGCAGTTTTCCTCAGTCTTTTTAAAGTCTTTCTTGGGACTATGGAGTGTTCTTGCAGTCTTCTACTTCTGAGTGGAATCTCTGACTGGAGTCTTACTGAGAGTTCCTAAGGAACTTTAAGATTTAATCAATAGCTGATGGATTTGACCGTGAGACGAGGGTCCGTCCATCCCAGCGGAGTCACAGCGCCTCGCTGTGAACTCACCCGTGCGTAACGCCCTACAACTTCGAAAGGAAGCTTGTTCTGTTGAACGGAGTAAACCACACGACTTCTGACGATGACCAGCCGCTTTAACCGGAGACGCTGTAAAGGGATCGTACTAATGGACTTCTGTTCCGGAGTGGAGGTAGCCCCCATCCAAGGTAACAAAGTCTCTGCATGTCCTGAAGTGTACCGGAAGGTTGAGCTGGTGTTGAAAGAAGAGTGCTAATTCTGGTCAACAAACATACATCTGCAGTCAACCTACATCACATCCATCCATCCATTTTCTTCCGCTTATCTGGGGTTGGTTCGCGGGGGTAGCAGCCTAAGTAGGGGGCCCAGACTTCCCTCTCCCCAGCCACTTGGTCCAGCTCCTCTGGGGGAATCCGAGGCTTACCCAGGCCAGCCGAGAAACATAGTCCCTCCAGCGTGTCCTGGGTCTTCCTCTGGGTCTCCTCCCGGTGGGACGTGTCCGGAACACCTCACCAGGGAGGCGTCCAGGAGGCATCCTAAACAGATGCCCAAGCCACCTCAACTGGCTCATCTCAACATGGAGAAGCAGCAACTCTACTCTGAGTCCCTCCCGGATGATCGAGCTTCTCACCTTATCTCTAAGGGAGAGCCCAGACACCCTGCAGAGAAAACTCATTACGGCCGCTTGTATCCGAGAGCTTGTTCTTTCGGTCACAACCCAAAGCTCATGACCATAGATGAGGGTAGGAACATAGCTCGATCAGTAAATTGAGAGCTTTGCCTTTTGACTCAGCTCTCTCTTCACCACGA
>NW_023628183.1:0-2295 GCF_014905685.2 Nematolebias whitei | reverse complement strand
CTGAACGGTTCTCCTCTGGTGAAGAATCTTTCTGTAGAACGATGGACCCTAAATGACCTTTGACTTTTTCCAGATTGACGGGCAGCAGCAGCTGCTTCTCCGAGGTCATTGCTGATGTCTTTTCGCTTTGACGTTGTGTTGACGCACACCTGGACGCTTCAGAGCAGCAAACGCTGCTTTCCAGTTTGGTTTTATTTGATAAAACACAACATGAGTGAGGACAAATACATGAAAAGCCATTCCTTCACGTCCCTCCCAGGTTGTCCAGGAACCCCTCAGACTTGTCGACTTGATTCTAACGCTGGTGTCCTTCGTCTCGTCTCTACAGGTCACGTCTCTCGGCATCACCTCCTTCACTCTGTGCGCTCTGGGTATTGGTCGTTTCCACGCTGCCACCTCCTCCGCCCAGCCGAAGGCTCGGCAGGTGGAGCGCTGCCACTCGGTGCTGACCAAGCTGTTGATGGTGTGGCTCTCCGCCCTGCTGCTCTCCAGCCCAGAAATCTTTCTGTGGCAGTTCAGCCCGAGTGTGTTCCCGTCCACCGACAGGGTGGTGGACTCCTGCAGCATCACGCTGACCTCATCTCTGTCCCTCTACCTGCCTGACTCCCTCCATTCCCTGCTGCTCCGGTACCACCAGGTGAGGCGACAGTCCTGCTGTCTCGATCTTTCAGGCGTGAGGCGGTCAGCAGGATAATCGCGTCTCTTCTGCAGGGCCGTATGTGGTGGTGCTTCGGCTGCTACTTCTGCCTCCCCATCCTCTTCACCATCCTCTGCCAGATGGCCAGCCGCAACGTCAACAGTGACTCGAGCGCTGCCCAGAAGCAGCGTAACCACGACGACCTCTCCGCCAGCCAGAAGCGCCAGCAGCACCAGGCAGTGGAGCGGCAGCTGAACTGGACCTTGTTGGCATTGGCAGTGGTGTACGGCGTGTGCGCTCTCCCCGAACACGTCTGCAACATCACGCTGGCCTACACGCACATCTCCATGTCTGAAAACACCGCCGCCATGATGGCGCTCTTACATCACTTCCTGCTGTTTGTGAAGTGCTCCGTGACGCCGGTGCTGCTGCTGTTTCTGTGTAAGGTGGGTCAGAAGGTCAACATGCAACAAATAATTCACTCATTGTGTGGGCCAGAACCTGAAAGAATTGGGAGCCACTGATATATTTGTGTGACTAGTTTTTAGTTGACAGTTCTTTGACTCTTCGGCTGTTGGAGCTAAATGTGAGCTATCTTTGAGATTTTTCATGGATTCATCAGAGGAAATGGGAACAGACTGTGTCTCTGTGACAGACTGCTGGGAACAAAGGAACACGTCTAAACTTTAGATTGTCAACAAAACTCTGGTCCATCTCGTTTGTGTTTAGGAGCGTTTCATGCCAGAATGAAGTCAGAGTTAAAAACATTCAACTGAACATTCTTAGGAACAAGGACTAAAACAGAAAAAAAATCTGCCAAAATTCAAAGAAAAACTCAAGACCTTCAGAAAGTCTGGAGAACTGTAGATCCAGAACCACTTTAACAGGTTACAGAAATGTCTGGATCACTGTCAAAATTAATATAAAGATATGAGGACTGCATTAGGAGTTAAACAGGACTGGATCAGGAGTTAAACAGGATTTGATCAGGAATTAAACAGGATTTAATCAGGAGTTAAACAGGACTAGTTCAGGAGTTAAACAGGATTTGATCAGGAGTTAAACAGGATTTGATCAGGAGTTAAACAGGACTGGATCAGGGGTTAAACAGGATTTAATCTGGAGTTAAACAGGACTGGATCAAGATTTAAACAAGACTAGATCGGGAGTTAAACAGGACTGGACCAGGAGTTAAACCGGACTGGATCAGGGGTTAAACAGGATTTAATCTGGAGTTAAACAGGACTGGATCAAGAGTTAAACAAGACTAGATCGGGAGTTTTCTCCGGGTACTCCGGTTTCCTCCCACAGACCAAAAACATGCATGTTAGGCTGATTGGTAACTCTAAATTGTCCCTAGGTGTGAATGAGAGAGTGAATGGTTGTTTGTCTCGTTTGTCTCTATGTGTCCCTGTGATGGACTGGAGACCTGTCCAGGTGTCCCCCGCCCCTCGCACAGTGATTGCTGGACAAGGGCACCAGCGACCCCCGTGACCCAAAATGGAATAAGCGGGTAAAGATAATGGATGTATGGATGGATAGATCGGGAGTTAAACAGGACTGGATTAGGGGTTAAACAGGATTTAATCTGGAGTTAAACAGGACTGGATTAGGAGTTAAACCGGACTGGATCAGGGGTTAAACAGGATTTAATCTGG
>NW_023628182.1:0-2295 GCF_014905685.2 Nematolebias whitei | reverse complement strand
ACAGACAAACAGCACTGACTCCAACAAATTATATCAAGGTTTTAGACTAAATGTTGCACAATGTGTTTCACTCAAAGTACGTGTTGAGTATGATGCTCAGCTACTACCACAACAACTGTCAGCTCAACATCTGTCAAACTGGCTGAGTTATAGTCATGTTGGTGTTTCCTGAAGTCAGTTGGCTGTGGCGGCCATCTTTAATTAATTAAATTCAGGAGTTAATCAGTTTTACGTTTTTTCAAATATTGGTTCCTGAGAGTTTCACTAAAATATGTTAAATTTCCTTTTAGATATTTTGCTAACAGACAAACAACTGATTTCAATAGTTAATGGCAAAGTTTTAAACACATATTTTATGTTATGAGACAGAACTCAGAGTAAAAGATGGAGGTCAGTCTCAGCTACTTCCACACTGACATTTAACTGAATTCCTGTAAAATTGACTGATATAGAGTCATTTTGTTGCAGCGGCCATCTTGATTCAGATTGACTCTAAAATAAATCATTTGTAGACACACACACACACACACACACACACACACACACACACACACATCAACAACATTGTCCCTCCTCCTCCATCAGCAGGTGATAAACATGTCTGACCTCAGAGTCTCCAGTCTACATCGTGGACTCTCCAGAAAACCACACAGCTGCTTCACTCCTGAATCCTGCAGCTTGTTGTCACTCAGGTCCAGTTCTGTCAGATGGGAGGGGTTGGACTTCAGAGCTGAGCTCAGAGAAGAACAGCTGATCTCTGACAAACTGCATCTGATCAATCTGAATAAAGAATAAAACATGTAAGTTTAGAAACAAAACAAAACTTTTAAAGACGTGATGTAAACTAATAACAATAATTTCAGGACAATTCAAAATGATTTCTTTGATAACTGAACTTTCAGTCTGTTTCTGTCAGTAGACCTGCTACATTCACACATCAGCTGATGATTCACTCCATGACTTTGTTGTTTGAAGTTCTGTTGGGATACTGGGTCCCAGTAAAATGAGCAGCCATTAAAGTTTGAACAGGAATATTTGGATTAACAGTCCCATGGAATCAGCAGCTGTATAAATGTTAGAGTGATGGTCCAGATGTTCTGAAGAGGCTGTATGATCTGTTTCATTGATGGTTCTGATGGTAACGTCTTGTAAAATGCAAACATTTAGTTTGGACTCTACTGGTTTTACTGGAGCTTTTTAACACAAAGTGTCTCATGTGGCCTGTGAGTGTGTTCAAGTTTTCCAGCAGATTTCTCAGATTTCTTATGTTGAAATTATGAGTTCATTGAAAATGAGTTTGACTCAAATGAAATCATTTGAGCTGAAACTGGAAGCCACAGGTTAGATTTATTATATTAAATGATCAATAAAATATACATCCCTAAATAAACTTTGTATTCTGATGGAATTAGAAATGAAAACACAACATTTGATTGTTTCAATGTGGAGCTCTGACTGGTTTTTAGGACGACGCTGGAAGTTTGAGTTGAGTTTTATTTGACAATCTGTTTCAAATCTTACAGCAGCTGGTAGAACTAGAATGAGATATTAATGCTGTTTCAGTCACATTTGAATATTTGGGATGTGATGAAGAAAAGATTCAGTGAACACATGGAGCTTCTTCCTGACAGCTTCACATCAAAGTGAGTTCAGTCTCTGTTACCATGGTGATGTGATCAGGCTCAAAGAAATGCTGGTTTGTGACTCTGAGAACTTTCAGCTCAACACAGCTGTTCCCTTCACTTTGTAGTCCAGCTCTCTGGTGATCCACTGAGCGAGCATCACAACCTCATGAAGATGAGGTGAAAAGTGAACTTGCACTTCAACACTTCTGCTTCCTTCACTAACACAAGCAGACATATGTTGTCACCTTCCATGTTTCAAAAGTCAGCTTGATGTCATGTGAAGTGTGTGAGCTCCAAGAATGAAGTGTAATCTAAATGTAGAGCAGGGCAGCTCATTTAGTTTGTTTACCACATGTTGTTCTGCTTTCTTCAACATGTTGCATTATTTGACAGCTTCATGTGTGCACATCACACTGAAACGATCATTTCTATTGTTCAAGTGTTGGACACATCATTTGTAGACAAGTTTTATTGAGTCATTTCATAAGAAGCTGTGGGCAGCAGTGGTTAGTGCATGTTTGCCTCCCAGCTTTTCTGTGTGGACTTTACATGATCTCTCTTTGCACACATGGCTTTTTATTTGTGCACAAATTCAGCTCACAAACATTTTGTGCTTGTAAATCAGTTCAGTAACCTTGTAAAATAAATGTGTTATTTGTGCATGTGCAGA
>NW_023628181.1:0-2295 GCF_014905685.2 Nematolebias whitei | reverse complement strand
AATGATTGTGTTATACAACATGTACAGAGCTTTATCATTTAATAATTTCCTGACTTTGTATAGTACTGCAATAGATTTAGATATTTTTGTTCTTACAGAATTTATGTGATTTTTCCATGTTAGCTGTTCATCAATGATTACACCCTAAAATTTCATCTAATTAATTCTACAAATCTCAACACCCTCAATTCTAAATGGATCATCAACAGTTCTCTTTTTGTTACTAAATATCATGTATTTAGTTTTATCTAAATTTAATGATAATTTATTAAGTTTAAACCAAGTTTGTATTTATCAAATTCTGTCTTCATCAATTCCAACATCCGTTTTACATCTTTACCCAAACAAAAAAATGTGGTGTCATCTGCAAAAAGGACACATTTGAGGAGTCCTGATACATCCACTAAGTCATTCACATATAAAATAAATAATGTTGGTCCAAGTACAGAGCCTTGAGGAACTTCACAAGTGATATTGCACAGGTCAGATCTTACACCATTTATTTGTCCAAACTGTTTCCTATCTTTCAAATAGCTAGATACCCAGTGTAATGCTGGTCCTCTTATACCATATTTATTTAATTTTCCAAGGAGAATAGCGTGGTCAATAGTATCGAATGCTTTTTTTAAATCAACAAAAATACTAACACAATACTGTTTTTGATCGACAGCAGTAGTCATTTGTTCTATTACTTCCATGAGAGCCATTGATGTAAAGTTTTTTGCTCTAAACCCATACTGACTGCTGTTTAGAATGTTTTGTTTAGTAATAAATTTATCTAATCTGGTCACAAATAGTTTTTCTAGAATTTTTGAAAACTGTGGTAATAAGGATATTGGTCTATAATTATTGAACACACATTTATCACCATTTTTAAAGAGAGGAACTACCTTAGCTACTTTCATATTGTCTGGAAATATTCCTTTTGAAAATGATAAATTACAAATATGTGTAAACAGCTCGATAACATAACTCATTATGTCCTTTACAAACATCATATCCATGTCCACCCAGTCTTTTGATCTCTTATCTGTAAGATTTTTTACTACATTCATTATTTCTTCTTTGTCAGTTCCATTAAGAAAAATACTGTTGTCACCACTTATAACTGAATGGTTCACATTATTGTCTACTTTTGGTATTTTAGCTGCAAGGCTTGATCCAACGTTAACAAAATAATGATTAAATCCATTTACAATTTCATTTTCATCATGGATTTCATCGTCATCCTTCAAAAAAATATTGTGAAATACCTGTTTTTTGCTTTATGACTTTTCAGAACACTATTTATTACTCGCCATGTAGTTTTCATATCACCATTACTTTTATTTAATAAATCACTATAATATTCTTTCTTGTGTTTCCTAATAATTGCTACTAATTTATTTTTATACTTCTTATATTTCTCTTCAGCCTCTTGTGTTTTCAATTTCAAGAAACATGTATACAAATAATTATTTTTTTACAAGCATTTCTCAACCCATTCGTCATCCATGGTTGGTCAACAACATTTCTCTTTGTACAATTATTTCGCACACAATTCTTTTCATACAGAGCTCCTAAAATATTCATAAACTCATCATATGATCTGTTCACATCATCAACATACACGTCTTTCCAGCTTTGTTTATGTAAATCATCTTTTAATTTGTCCAATGCTTTTTTGATGTGTTTATTGTTTTTTTCTTAATTGTAATTTCTTTTGTAATGCTTTGATTATTTTTATAAATAGTGAAAACTGGTAAGTGATCACTTAAATCACTCATTAAAATACCTCCCATCACATCCCCATTTGTTATATTTGTGAAAATATTATCGATTATTGTAGCACTATGAGTAGTAATTCTTGTTGGTTTTGATATTAACGGATAAAGATTTAAACTATACAATGAATTTGTAAATGTACTGATGTTATTTGAATCTGTTTTATTTCCCAGGTCAATATTAAAGTCTCCACACAAAAAAAATGCTTTTATTAAAACTCTTGTCCAATAGTTGTACGATTTTATCAGTGAATATTTCTATATTTGATCATGGAGATCGATATACACAACTTATCAATATGTTTTTATCATTCTTGTTTATTATTTCTATTGTTATCATTTCCATGATATTATTAACAATTACTGACATTTCATTAATTAATTTACATTTTATTTCTTTTTTTAACAAATAGAGCCACTCCACCACCTCTTTTGTTGCTTCTGTTCACATGATATAATTCATACCCTTCCATGTGAACATTAGCTGTGTTTTCATCGTTGAGCCATGTCTCTGACAGTGCTATTATTGTAA
>NW_023628180.1:1313-2295 GCF_014905685.2 Nematolebias whitei | reverse complement strand
TCCTGGCTGGAAACTGTCATCAAACTTCTTAAACACAGTTTTATCATGTAGGATGTGGGATGTTGCGCCCGTATCCACCATCATGCCTGTAGTTTTGAGGTCTTGTTGCTGTTGAAGTCGTGCACCGTCCTCTCTCGTCAAGAATACATGGGTGTCTCCACTCTCCATGTTGCTGTTGTCCTCAGAGGTTGTGTGAGCTTCATCATTCAACTGCCGCCTCCTGCAGGTCGAGTCTCGGTGTGTGCTGCTCCTACAGCGATTACACCACTGGTTGTAGTGACATGCTCTGGCCTTGTGTCCTCTCTGGCCACACTTAAAACAGGTAACATCTGCGGTGTCCCTCCTTTGATCACTAGCAGGTGTTTTGGGTCTGACCTTTGGCTGCACTCTCGCCTTCATGACGTCATCTCTTTACTCCATCATGTTTAATTTCTCAGTGTCCTCATAACTGCGAAGTTTTGTTTTAAACTCTGCAAACTTTACTTCTGATTCACTTTGTGTAATGTGAACCGAAAAAGGTTTAAATGTCTCTGGTAAGCCTTTCAACACCATTGCAACAAGCAGACCGTCACTAAGTGTCTCACCAGCATCTCTCAGGGCTGTAATTAGTGTCTCTGCACGTATGACGTACTCTGTCACACTTTCACTGCTCGTTTTCTTTAGAGAAGTCAGTTCAGGATAAAGGCTGATAATTCTCGGTTTACCTTTTCCTGCGTAGTAATCTCTCAAAATCTTTAGTGCTCCACGTCCATCGCCGGCAGCTTCTCTCATCACGAGCGATAAGCTTTTATCATCCAGGAACTGTATTAATTCTGCATAGGCCTGGGCATTGTTCTCTTCATCGTCATCGTCATCTTGACTTCTGTCCAATATCGTGTCCTTCAAACCTTGTAGTTTGAGGTGCCCCAAAAACTTTACTTCCCACAACTCATAGTGGTTCTCATTTCCTTTTTTTTTTTTTTTTTTTTTTTTTTTTTTTTTT
>NW_023628180.1:0-1213 GCF_014905685.2 Nematolebias whitei | reverse complement strand
CAAAGTAAGACTCCAAAATATAAGAAATATATACAAATAGAGCACACTTCAAAACACCCGGCCACTGTCTGTTCACCTGCAAAGAACATGACAAAACACAGCAACAAAATACATATGTATAAAGAACTTAAAATATTCATGGCTTTGCAGTAAGTTTCAATAAATATATATACCCATACCTACGCCTATATACATACATACATACATACATACACATGAATATACATTCATATACATATCTATATATCTACATATAAAGCCTACATAAACATCCCTGCTTCTATTTGTGTGTGATTGTGAGCATGCATAAGTGTATAAGGCTTCTCTAATAGAACATTTATTAGTAATTGTGAAGCAGCAGAGACCCGACCCCCAAGACCAGAGGCAGACGAAAAAGGGGGGACCAGAGCCCAAGACCCCAGGAGGGACCCCGACCGCGGAGCCCCCAGAGCCACCCACACAGGGCGAACCACTCACCCACCCCCCAGAACGGACCACAGGGGAGAACCGGAAGATCCCCACCAGCAACCACATACAGTGACCCCCCGGGGCCAACAGCGACAAACTCATAGGCCTCCGTCGGCACCCGCCGCACCGATGTAGGTCCAGGTCCAGGCACCGAGGCCCGGGCACCGAGGACTCACACCACCCAGGCCAAGGCCCGACAGGGCCAGAGGACCCGAGCCCCACCAGGCAGACACCAGGCCGAGCCGACACACGCCCAAGCGCCCAGCCCCCGATACCAAGGGCCCCAAGCGCGCCGGCAGGCAAGGGCACACCCCACCAGGGGGCCGCGCGATAGGGGCGCGATGCCAAGCACCCCCAGTTGTATCAAAGAGGGGGCAGTCCGAGTCTCGGCCTAACAAATACCCATTCATACACATACACAATCACACTATCCCAACCTCAATCTCACATTCATTCACTCAAAGACATACAATAACGATACATTTCATTCTTATTCCCGATACACACTCTATACCCCCCAGGTCCAAGACATGTACCCGCCCTCTACAGGGGGCAGCCCATGCCCAAACCCAGGAGGTAAACCCATTCATTCTTGAGCGGAGAAGAGCCAATACCCCAGACCCGGCCCAGGCCATGCCCCGCCGACAGGATACCCCCCCACCATGAAGAGGACACGCCACCGACCACCCCCACACACCGCCAACAACCAAGCACGCACCCCCAGCCGACCGCCCGCCAGGCCCCG
>NW_023628179.1:0-2295 GCF_014905685.2 Nematolebias whitei | reverse complement strand
TGGATGGATGGATGGATGGATGGATGGATGGGTGGATGGATGGATGGATGGATGGGTGGATGGATGGATGGATGGATGGATGGATGGATATGGATGGATGAACGGACAGACAGACAGATGGACGGACAGATGGATGGATGGATGATGGATAGACAGATGGATGGATGGACAAATAGATAAATGGATGGATGGATGGATGGACAGACAGACAGATGGACGGACAGATGGATGGATGGACAAATAGATAAATGGATGGATGGATGGATGGATATTTTATTCTGTAAAGAAAGCTTATGTACAGTGTACTTTGAGCATGTTGCGTCCATCATACATGATCCATGTTGGGTGTGGACTTAAAGCCCCACATGTCTAGAGCACAGGTCCAGAAGTACAAGCTGCAGTAATGCCCTTAAACCAGGTCCTAATGAATTCAGTTGTGAACATGAGGAGAAGGGCTGGACATTTGGTTTGACTGTCAAACACAAGAATAGTAGCATCGTTCTCTGAGGAGATTACGTGGAAGATGGCTCAGAGGACCGCTCAGAATACAGGAACACACTGATGCACAAATATCACCCAATGCTCTCTGAAGCAGGTTCTAGAGAGCACCAGGTCTCAGATCTTGGCAAGAGTTCTCATATAAAAACTAACTAGAGAACATAAAAGAGGCTTCAAGGAACTCTTTAAAAGCCCTGGAAAGACTCCACCTGAGTCCAAAACTAAAACTGGAAGAAAACTGAAAACTTTCCAACATCACAAGATCAAAAACTTTCAAATCATAAGATCAGTTTTAATATACATTTCAAGCTTCATGCAGAATTAAGAATGAACCTACCAAATACTAGTTACCAAAGTGCCAAATATTTTCTTCAGTATGGTAAATATCCTTTAATTACCCATCACGTGTCAGTAGAGCACATGACACTAAACACAGACCTGTAATGCTTTTATACACCAACGGCTCCTTTTCACCTCTTTAAACCAGCAGAATGTCACTGGTTTTGCTCTAAAAATATAACCCTTCTGGTGGCACGGTTGCTAGAGCTGCCGCCTCTCAGCGAGAAGGTCGCCAGATCAAATCCCGACCTTTCTGGGTGGAGTTTGCATGTTCTCTCTGTGCATGTGTGGGTTTTCTCCGGGTGCTCCAGTTTCCTCCCACAAATCAAAAACATGCATGTTAGACTGACTGGTAACTCTGAATTGTCTCTAGGTGAGAGAGAATGGTTGTTTGTCTCTGTGTGTCCCTGTGATGGACTGGAGAATGTCCAGGGTGTCCCCCGTCTCTCACACAGCGACTGCTGGACATGGCCACCAGTGACCCCTGTGACCCCCAAAAAAGAACATTTAAAGATAAAGGATGGAGCATGACCCTTCCCTTTAATCATTTTTATAGCAATTATTATTGTGTCTGCAGAATCTGTTTTAAATTCCTTAATTTGATTATCCCTTTAATCACAACAAAGAAAAAGAATAAGAGGTGACAAAGATCAAGTCAAGCTAATCTGCAACATTGAATACAATCATGTATCTGTAATTTAGGATTAGGTGTATTAATCTGTATATTTGTTATTCTGTAAGCGTGACAGGCTTTCAGATTGGTTTGTCCTGGCTCGTGGGGTCTAACTCTGACTTTCACTGCGGTGGTTAGTGCGACCACTTCACAACAAGCGGAGTGACATTTAAATATTCATAACGAGCTGATGCACATGTCTCCTTTTAATGTCAAGTCTGTGGCTAATCTAAGCACCCAGATCACAGCTTGAATTAATTTGACATATCAGTGGATGTGGGCTATGAATTGGAATTTTTGATGGAGGGAATATATTAAGATACCCAGTTCTGCTGAAAATGGACTCACATAGCTTAATGGTGTCATGAATTCACATATTGGTCAGTTCTATGTAAACAGTCTAATTGTGTTTATTTCCATCAATCCCTCGTTGTATAATGTTATGTGCTTTTCACCAAAGGGCAGAAGGACAAGTCCTGCTTTATGTTGCAGTATATTGATTGTGGTATTGACCTTGGACCTGCAGAAACAGAAGAGCTAGAAACGCCTCGACTGATAAGAGAAGTCTTGTATGTTTGTTTTTTCCAAGGACTCTGCAGAGACACTGTAAAATGAAAATGAAACATGATGCAAGTAAATTTGAAGGCACAAGTAGCTGTTGCCTGTTCTTTCTTCTGTATTTGTTACTCAAATGTACAGTATGCCTCTAATCTTCTTTAAACTCGTACTTTTTGCCACTTTAACTTACTGATAGTTTTGAACAAATACTTTGTGCAACCTTGGAC
>NW_023628178.1:724-2296 GCF_014905685.2 Nematolebias whitei | reverse complement strand
AATGAAGCAGAAACAGAACAGTGGAATTACAGACCTTTTAACATTCCGCCTCAAAGCATCGTTTCATCTTTCATTCATTTTTCTTTCATCATTCTACTTGTTCTGTAGTAATCCTCAGGCAGGTGTCAGGTGTCAGCGTGAGATCTAAATGATTGGCAGGGCAACAGTTTTTCCAGAGGAACACTACTTTGAGCATCACACTCTTCCTGTCAGCTTGACTTATTCACAAAATCCATCATGGTGCTGTAATGTTTAAACTATGAAAACTAATTTAACAGAACTATGGTATAATCAAAGCAATTAAAATTCTGTCATGAGCTTCTTGATTTAATGACAATAAAACAATGTAAAGGTCAGTGGAGACAGTTGGGAAATGGAGGATTTAAGAAGAAACGTGCAGTGAATGTGTACAGTACACAATGTGTATATTTACTATTGATTTAGATTACTAATTACTTATGGAAGAATACACTTTGACTATGTTTTTAAAGATCAATTCAGAGCATCCCCTCACCCTTTACTGCAGACGAGTTAGTTATTTAGTACATTAATAATATAAAACAGGCTGTAAGTGAGGCTTAACATAATTTGAATAAAATATGTTGTTTCAGAAATGGCGCCGGTGTGTAGGGCTTGCCGTCCCTCGCTCTCTGTTTTCTTTCTATTTTTGTTATTTTTACAATACTTTGTGCAGTGTACCAAATCATATTTGCAGTATAATCGTCGGGCACTTTTGGAGCTCTGTAGTTTGCTGAAATGCCTGTGGAGTCTTTGTACAGTGGTGAGGGGAGTGCGTGCCAGCGGCCGCAGATTATGAAGAACAGCACCTCCTGGTCGGCTTGTGCCGTGCGCAGGTTAACAATTCCAGTTGTTTACATGGACTGAGCGCACGGGTAGCTGGCTAGCGGCAGGGTACCTGAAGCACCACAGGTCAGAGAGGCGATGATCAGATCCAGAGCGAGCCCCATAACTCTTGACAGAATGATCCAACCAGTGCCACAGTTTCACCAAAACCCCTGCACGCTTTCCGCGACGTCTGCAACATTTCCTCCAGGGAGAAAGGCCAGGGTCACGTAGAAGGAATGCAGGAATCCCAGACAGAACCGATGGAGGAGAGTCCTAACCATGGCTGTATCTGCATTGGATCCTATCAGGATGTGATCAATGCAAGATCTGTTTCCAACAAGACTTTTATCCTCAATTACTTTTTTAAAGATGAGGAATTGGATTTTCTCTGTGTCACAGAGTCTTGGATGTCGATTGGTGAGTCCAACGCCTTGGTGGAATTATTACGTTATTACGTCAGTTATTATTATATGGCCAGTTTCTTCAGATCCACTGTGGGATGGACCTTTACAAGAGATCCTTCCTGCCTAGAGCCATCAGTATCTATAACCTCTCTTAACGAAATGAGGATAATGTGTTACACAACATTTAATTTCCCTGTAGGATTAATAAAGTATTTTTGAATTGAATTGAATATACTGTATATATATATATATATATATATATATATATATATATATACACTTTGTATATATACTTTGTATATATACTTTGTATATATACTTT
>NW_023628178.1:0-624 GCF_014905685.2 Nematolebias whitei | reverse complement strand
ATATATATATATATATATATATATATATATATATACTTTGTATATTTATTTATATATTTTTTCTCACTCTCTCTGCATTTGAAATATACTGTAATAGGATTGTTTTTGTTCACCTGTGGTCAGAGTGGTGGGGCAAGAATCTGATGAGGGCTGGTTGTTATGGACCCTGCGACCACAACGCCTGCCATTTCTCTGTACTTCTGTCAGATCCGGTGCCTTTACCTCCCTCCTGCCATGACAGCAGTGGAAACCCAGAGAGACAAACATTAGAGAGAGACAGGAGCTGTCAGAGGAGCGGGGAAGAAATAAAATAAATATATGGCAGCAAGGGGAAAAAAAAGATGATACAGAATAAAACTGCATACAGAAATGAAATGTACAGTAAAAAGAGGTGAAAGGGGTTAATAGGGCAATAAAAAATTCATAAGTCCAAGTGTGCAAAATGGTGTAAACTCAATTCAATGAACAGCCAGTCAGTGCTAGATAGCCTCTGCTTACAACACAAATGATCACAAATATACAGACACATGCACAGGTTTGTAATAGGCTGTGTTGCTGTATAAAAAAAAAGTGCCAATGGCAGAAACTCTGAAGGTACAAAAGGCTACAACATTAACAAATAAT
>NW_023628177.1:0-2296 GCF_014905685.2 Nematolebias whitei | reverse complement strand
TTTCTATAAACATAGTTCAACCTTGGAAGAAAGACACACACACACTTTATATGACATGACATTTGAGTGCTTGATAGGAATTATAAAAAGGTATAAAATATTAAATCCAACAATGTGAACATCTTCATCCTTGAAAGAGTGACCGCTGGCCTGGAGATGAGTGTAGACCGCAGAATCTTGGCCTGATGATGTTGATCTTCTGTGCTGGGCCATCCTTTTGGCCCGTGGCTGTTTAGTTTCCCCGATGTAAGACTGATCACAGCCCTCCTGACACTGAACAGCATACACAACATTACTCTGTTTGTGCTGGGGGACTGGATCTTTGGGATGAACCAGTCTTTGCCGTAATGTATTTTGGGGTTTAAAAGCCACTGGGACGTTATGTTTAGAAAATAAACGTCTCAGTTTCTCTGACACTCCCTCACCATATGGAATGACCACTGGTCTGGGTTCCTCCTTTTCACCTGATGGCGGACTGGAGTCCTGTTTGGGTTTCTTCTCTGCTTTCAGGAAGGCCCAGTTAGGATATCCACATTGCTCTAGAGCATGTCTTGAGTAGGATCCAAAAAAGTTCAATCTGGTCCTCTGGACATTCAAAAAAAGGAGTGTAGGATTTCTCCTTCTGCCTGGCTCCCGAGTTAGTGGGGATGCTGTCTCCTCTGTGATACAGAGTCCTGCTTTTGGATTAATGATGTCCAGTTAACCAGTGAATACAGGGTGCAGTGGTGGGTACGATAATCACAGCCAGTTATGAATCTTAGTGCACCATGATAGACAGCATCCATCATCTGCAGGGTTCTTGTAGGAGCGTTCATGTAAATAATGTCACCGTAATCAATGGAGGGAAGTCAAAAAGCGTTCAATACAAAAACAAATCCATAAATATAGTTAAACAGTACATGAATGATTATGGACTTTGTGATGCATGGCGATCTCTTCACCTGAATCGTAGAGAGTATACTTTCTTCTCTTCTGTCCATCACTCTTACTCTCGTCTGGATTATTTTTTAGTCAGCAGCTCGTTGTTGACGGACATCTCAGACACTGAGATTCACCCTATAGCTGTCAGTGATCATGCTCCTGTCTGTTTAAATCTAGCAAACAGAAAAGAAATCCCTAAAAGTATAAACTGGAGATTTAATACATCACTGCTTGAAGATGTAGATTTTATCAAATATTTTACAGAAGAGTGGGCTTCATATCTGGAGTATAATGACGTGCCTGGAACTTCAGCATCTATTCTCTGGGAGGCAGGTAAAGCTGTAATGAGAGGTAAAATAATTTCATTCTCATCACAAACGAAGAAAAAAGAAAATAAACATATTCAGGAACTAGAAAAAAACATTAAATCGTTAGAAGCCTCTGAAGATGAAGAAATGCTGGATAAAATGCGTAAAGCAAAATTGGAATTAAAAGAATATTAACAAAAAAACTCAATTCTTAATACAACGACTTAGAATCGAAAATTTTGAACAGAGCAATAAGTCAGGTAGCTTTCTAGCTAAACAGCTCAAAATAAATAAGGAAAAAACAACTATAGTTGGTGTTAAAGACTCGACTGGGAATACAGTTTACGACCCTGAAAGAATTAACAGTATTTTCAGAGATTTTTATAAAGACTTGTATTCGCCCCAGATAAACCCATCAGATAATGAAATTAATGAATTCCTGGATAAAATAACACTTCCTAAACTATCAGATAGTCAAACAATGGAGCTGGATTCACCACTGACACCAGTGGAACTCCAGGAAACCCTCAAAAGCATGTCCAATAAAAAGGCTCCAGGTCCAGATGGATTCCCAGCAGAGTTCTATAAAGAATTCTGGAATATCCTGGCTCCACTATTTCACAAAATGCTACAAGAAACTGAGAAAAATAACAGTCTTCCAAAAAATATAAATTCTGCCAACATTAGTCTCCTGTTAAAACCAGGCAAAGATCCTGTATTACCTACCAGTTATCGTCCCATATCTCTTATCAATGTTGATCTTAAAATAATTTGTAAAGCCCTCTCAAAAAGATTAGAAAAGGTAACTCCTCTAATAATACATCCAGACCAAACTGGTTTTATAAAAGGGAGACATTCAGCCACAAATTCACGCAGATTATTTAATTTAATAGATTATTCTTACAGTAAAAATATTGAAACTGCAATATTCTCTCTAGATGCAGAAAAAGCCTTCGATAGAGTTAACTGGAAATTTTTATTTGCAGCCTTACATAAATTTGGTTTTGGAAATTATTTCATAAATTGGTTACAAATATTATACAGTTCTCCTTCAGCATGCATTAGGA
>NW_023628176.1:0-2296 GCF_014905685.2 Nematolebias whitei | reverse complement strand
ACCACAAATATTCTTTCAGAGTTGGATGTTGACTAATATTACAAAAGCAGGCAGAGCTGTTGGTTGAACAGTTTATTTCTAAGTAATAAAAAAAAACTGTTTGAGGGACTTAGGGTGGGGTGCAATAGCATTAAAAGCAGAAAACAAATAGTTTTAATCAAGTGGGACTTGAATCACATTATTAAAGAGAACAAACCTGCTGCTTTTATTTTAACCAAACAACATCCTTTCCTCTTTGTTCATGTCTTCATTAACCTGTGTCTGCTGGGCGGGGTGACTATTGAGTGATAACAGGTGCGCAAATGAGACACAGGTGTGGGGGGTGTGAAGTAAGAAACCTAGGAACAAAAACAAACCTCTAACTGAGAAACACTATGGATCCTGTTTTATGTTTAGAACATGAAATCAGGAAAGGACAAGTTAATAAGGAGAGTGTGGTGGCTGTCTTTTTTGATATAGAGAAAGCTTACGATATGATGTGGAAGGAAGGTTTATTAATAAAACTAAAAAAGATGGGAATAAATGGTTCAATGTTTTATTGGATAAAAGATTTTTTACAAGATCGATCAATACAAGTGAGAATAGGAAAAACATTTTCAGAAAAATTTTTGGTTGAAAATGGAACTCCCCAAGGAAGTATATTGAGCCCATTGTTTTTTTCTATTATGATTAATGATATGTTTGAAAATTTGGAGAATGGAATGGGGTTTTCTTTATTTGCTGATGATGGGGCAATCTGGAAGAGGGGGAAAAATTTAAATTATATTGTAAAAAAGACACAAGAAGCAATTAATGAAATAGAAAACTGGTCCTTTAAATGGGGATTCAAAATTTCTATAGATAAAACGAAGACTTTATTTTTTACAAGAAAAAAGGTATCAGAAAATGTAAAATTGAAAATATATAATCATGATTTGGAAAGGGTATACCAATTTAAGTTTTTGGGTATATGGTTAGATGACAAACTTACTTGGAAAGTGCATATTCAAAACATAATAGATAAATGTAAGAGAGTGTTAAATGTAATGAGGTGTTTGGTGGGGAGTGAGTGGGGAGCTGAGAGGAAATCACTGAAATCAATATACACAGGTTTAATTAGGTCCTTATTTGATTATGGCAGTATAGCATTTGGGTCAGCATCAGATACATTACTCAAAAAAATAGATAATATTCAGCATCAAGCCTTGAGATTATGTACAGGTGCCATCAGAACAACTCCAACATCAGCTTTACTGGTGGAAATGGGAGAAATGCCACTTCAGCTTAGAAGATTACAAATACTTTCAACTTACTGGTGTCAGTTAAAAGGTCATAATGGAAATCATCCATGTCAAGAGATTTTAAAACCTAGCTGGGAAAAAGAGAAAAAGAAATTAAATTCATTTGGCTGGACTGTAGAAAACATTATAAAAGATTTAGATATATCTCACATAAATATTAGTCAAACAGTTCCTCAGTCTCCAGTTCACCCATCTCTTTTAAGTAATAGTGATGTTGATCTCACTTTGTTGGAAAATCGTAAAAAAGAAAACATTTCAGATTCTCATTCAATACAAACATATTTAGATAGTAAGTATTATGGATATGTTAAAATTTATACAGATGCATCAAAAAATTCAAATAACAGTAGCGGGGTTTCATTCATTGTTCCAGAATTCAGTTTCAAAACAGGTAAAAGAATTACTGATGGAGTCTCAGTCTACACAGGAGAGATGATGGGAATCATTTTAGCTCTGGGATGGATTGAGGAAGTTCGTCCATTAAGGAGTATAATATGTTCTGATTCAAGTTCTTCATTATACTCATTGAAAAATAATCATTCAGACAGCAGACCTGACCTTTTATTAGAAATTCAATTATTAATTTATAGAATTCAAGCGATGGGTTTATTAATTACATTTATATGGATACCATCACATATAGGAATACAAGGAAATGAGTTGGCAGATAAATATGCAAAACAAGCAACAAAAAATACTTACATTGATATACTGGTACCATTCAGTAAAGGAGAAATCAAATCAGTTATTAAACAAAAGATGAAGGAAAGATGGCAGAAACAGTGGGAAGAAGAAAGAACTGGCAGGTGGTTTTATAACATTCAAAGGAAAGTTGGTGTGATGAGGAGAACAGGACGAAATAGAAAGGAGGAAACAGTCATATCCAGATTGCGTTTTGGCCACACAAGATTAAACAGTACATTGTTTAAAATGGGAAAACATCCTACAGGAAAATGTGACTTTTGTTTTCAAGAAGAGACAGTGAATCATGTTTTATTATTCTGTCCCAAATATTC
>NW_023628175.1:0-2297 GCF_014905685.2 Nematolebias whitei | reverse complement strand
GCGCCATGTTGTAAAAGGCAGGAAAAAAGGCTGCTCTGAAGAACACGACTAAAACTAGCGTTAAAATAAGGTAAAAACAGTAGAACATAAAGAAAACCCGCTCTTAAAGTGATAACGAACACCCATGGAAAATATGGTTAAAAAAGGAAAGAATACTGAAGAGAAAGGCGCAAAAGAAAAGAGTACCGGAGCAGCGAAAGCACAGAGCCATGAAGCGGAACTCGTGGAGCTGCCGAATGAGGACCAGGACTCGGCCATGCTTCTCGAGCTGCGGGCGCTGCGGAAAGAACACGCGGAAGCGGTAGGAGATAACAAGAGAGCGCTGGCTAGACTCGAAGCGAGTATTGGGGAGCTCATGGTCAGGACAACATCCCTGGAGCAGAAGGTAGCTCACATGGAGGAAAGATTGGGAAATAATGAAGATAAAACAACGCGGATGGAGCGGGCGGCGACATTTCTGCTCCGGGAAACGACCAAACTATCGGAGAAATGCAACGACCTGGAGTCGAGGATGAGGCGCAACAATATAAGAATTCATGGCATTCCCGAGGGTGCAGAGAAAAACGACACCATGAGCTTCATAGCGCAATTTATTAAATCCCAGATCCAAATCACAGACGGAATGGATTTAGGTATTGAAAGAGCACACCGCTCATTGGTGAACAAACCAAAGGACAGCAAGGCGCCCCCGAGAGCTATCATCGTACGTTTTCTGGATTATAGGGTGAAGGAACAGGTGATAAAAGAGGCATGGAAACAGAAGATTTGCTATGAAGGACAGACTGTTTATTTCAACCAAGACTACACAACGGAGGTCCAAAAGAAGAGGAAGCAGGTCAGGGAAGTCATCAAGCAGCTGAAGGAGAGGAACGTGAAGGCGCAGTCCCCCTATCCGGCCCAACTCAAAGTGTTTCTGGACGCGGGAACCAAGATATTCAGCACAGTGGAAGAAGCGGCGCCTATGCTGAAGGAGATGGGCATCCAGGTGAAGGAGGACAAACTAGAGAGAATTCACCACGTGATGGCGCAGACGGCGAAGGGGACCAGACATGGGGGTAAACTAAGACAACCCGAAATCACAGAGGCAGACCTGAGGGCCCTCCTGGAGTGATGACGTCATCTGCAGCGACTTCGAAACAACGGATATGTATGTATGCATACGGGCATATCTCTATAGAGAGATTAATTGTCATAAACTGCAAAAATATGGTCAAAAAGAGTGTGATATTCACCTTGTTAAAAAAAAAAAAAAAAAAAAAAAAAAAAAAAAAAAAAAAAAAAAAAAACGCTAGTTGTGTAATAACTTGCTATAATAGAAGAAAATCGTGTTCAGTAGAGAGTAGTATTTAGGAGTTTTAGTCTTTAGGGCTTTAGACAACTATTAAGGAGTTGTTAATGCACATAGTGCACATCCATCAGAGAGGAGGCCACAGCTCTCTGATGCTGGGATTCTTGGAAGACTTTTGTTCATGTTCCAGGCATTGTTTTGGGGTTCCAATTAATGTGTTTATAGTCTCTTTTTCTTTTTCCTTTTCAGTTGAGGTTATGTCCTGTGTAGTATATTTTTCTTTTCAAAGAGGTGACAGGTACAGCGCAGCTCCAGACATGGTAGTAATATGAACGGGCTAAATATAGTATCTTACAATGTTCATGGTCTGAACCATCCCATTAAACGAAAGAAGATTTTGACTCAATTAAAAAATTTACAATGCTCAATAGCTTTATTACAGGAGACACACCTAACGGAGAACGAACACAAAAAATTAAAGAGGGAGTGGGTAAGTCAGGCATTTTGTGCTTCATTTGGAAAAAGGAGGGGTGTAGCAATTTTAATCAAAAAAGGGATTTTGTTTGAAGTTGAAAAAGAGATAAAGGATAAAGAAGGAAGATATGTAATGATTGTAGGAAGAATAGGAGATATGACAATTTCAGTAATAAATGTATATTTCCCAAACGAAGAGAAAGACACTTTCTTGAACCAAATAGCCAAAATAATAACTAGTGATGCAAAAGGACTGATGGTGATGGGGGGTGACTTTAATACGGTTCAAAATAAGGTGTTAGATAGATACCCTTCTGATTATGGATCACAGACAACAAAATCTAAAAGGCTAAATAATATCACTAAAGAGCTTGGACTTATTGATGTTTGGAGGAACACCAACCCCAAGAAAAGAGACTACACATTTTACTCAAATCCACACAAAAGCTACTCTCGAATAGACTATTTATATATATCTCAGCAACATATACATAAGGTATTGAATTGTAACATAGAAAATATAACTATAAGTGAC
>NW_023628174.1:0-2297 GCF_014905685.2 Nematolebias whitei | reverse complement strand
GCTTGTTTCAGCTGTTTTCTGATAAATTTAAGTTTTTTGTGCTACTTTCATCCTGTTGTGCTCCTTTCAGCTTATTTCAGTTTTTCAGACATTTAGCTGTTTTATGCAAATTTCAGCTAATTTCACCTTTTTTTCAATCGAATTCAACAAAAATGTGCTCTCTCCACTTCCTTCTGGTAATTTAAGCTTCTTTCTGCTGTTTAAGCTACTTTTCAGCTGTTTTTGTTGTTGCAAATTTCAGCCTTTTTCAGATCATTCACACTTTTTGGTGTTAATTTCTGCTTCTTTCAACCTAATCGGGCAAACGTGTTCTTTCTGCTCGCTTCTGCTAATTTAAGCTCGTTCTAAATTTTCAGCTAGCTTTTTCACATTTTTAGCCAATTTCAGCTGTTTGCAGATATATTCAAGTTTTTCATGTTAATTTCTGCTATTTTCAGCTTGTGCTCAGCTTTTTCTGCTATGATATTTCAGCTACTATTTAGTTCTTTTGATGCTTATTTTATCATTTTCAGCTAGTTCCACATTGTTTAGCTTATTTCAGCTCTTTCCGCTTACTTCTGGTAGTTTATGCTTCTTTCTGCCTTTGCAGCTACTTTCAATTTTTTTTTGTGCTTTTTTTAGCCTTTTTTTCTTTTCTTTTTTGCTAACTTCCTAATTTCTGTGCTCATTTCTGCTTTTTTAAACCTAATTCAGCAATATGTGCTCCCTCTGCTTTCATCTGTTAATTTAGGCTTGTTCTTCCATTTCAGCATGTTTTTTTTAGCTAATTTCAGCAAGTTCTTCTGCTATAAACCTTCACACTGCATTTTCACAGTAAATGTAATTTCTCTTGTTCAGTCTATTTTCAGATTACCTTCAGCTTTTTCTTGCAGCTAAACTGTAACACAAACGAGACAGAGCAGCCGTCGATAAATAAGCAGGTTTTTTTTATTCTGCAGCAGATTGTCGGAGTACGGAGAAGTAAAAAAACGTGAAAAAGGCAAACTTGTTTAACACATCGGACGTTTTCTCGTCAGTGTTGTGAGTCTTTCTCTGAATATATCAGCAGAGCTTCGCCCACGTGGCTGATGACCACACTGTTGTAAACAAACAAACAAACTGAGTTACGAACGGGTAAACTAGAAACTCGAATGTTATAAAAATGATAAAATCCTCACCAGAACAGCGACGTGGCGTTACCGTCCATGTTGAAGATGAAAGGGGAGAGGGCCATGGCAATGACCTGGGAGACGACGGGAAGAAAATTAACTTTTTAATCCAAACCCAGGGCCGTTGTCTCCGGTGTGTTTGTTTACCTTGGACAAAAACACCCAGACCCTGAAGAGTTCGACGGACGGCCCGCGTTTTAGTCTGACCGTGGCCAAGAGTAAGAAAAACCCCAGCAGAGCGCTGCAGGAGGAAACAACAGCCACGTTTCAGCTCGGATCTAGAAACGGTTACATTAAAAACAGGAGGTGCACGGTTCGATTCCCTGCTGGGTATGTTTCACCTGGCGCAGCAGCCGCAGTGAAAAGCGCGGGACTGAAGAGACGGGAACTCTAAGGCACCGGTGAGGTCACCTGCAGGGAAGAGAACGAGGTATGACCCTGTGATTTTAGCTGTGTGATTACAAGCTGAAGGATCGGTCTTACCTGTCGGGTGAGCGGCGAGGCCCAGCAGCACCACACTGGCGTTAGAGCACAGGACAAGCTGTTAGTAGCCGAAATGTATCCTCCGTCACACTGAGCCTCGGCTCGCTTCTTTCCAGGACAAACCACTTCACGTCTGACTCATTTTCACTATTACTTCAGCAGACTTTTAGCTATTTTAGCTGTTCATAAATCAAAACGTTCAGCTCGTTAACGTTATATTTTCAAAATATTTAACTTTATAAATGCATATCTCTTCTATTTTTAGTCGTCTTGAGACACTTCTGGGTCAAGTTTAGCTACTTTTAGCATTTAGCTGGTGTTCTGCTTCTTTCTGCTTTTAGCTGTTTTGCTACGTCTGGTAAGTATTTTTTTTCCTTTTAATTATTGTTCTGGTAATTTAAACTAGACTTTTGATACTTTTGTTTTTACTTGGTGTTGTACATGTTTTAACTCGTGTTTAGCTACTCTTACCTTTTAGCTACTTTTTGTTAGTTCTTTTCTACTTAACTACCATTCTGCTACGTTAGCATTTTCCTACTTTGGGCTTTAACTCGTGTTCTGCTTCTTTCGGTTAATATTGTGGTACTTTTAGCTAGCATTTCGCTTCTTTTAGCTGATCTACCTAAAGGAAGCAGAGCATTAGCTAAAAGCCAAAGTAGCAAAAAA
>NW_023628173.1:0-2297 GCF_014905685.2 Nematolebias whitei | reverse complement strand
CCATGAAACCCAATGAATGCAATCAGCAACTTGGACTACAAGCATGTCTTGAAGCCATAAAAGCCTGGGTGATCCTAAATGTTCTGCTTTTAAACTCAGACAAGACTGAGGTTTTGGTTTATGAACCTGGGCGTCTTGGGAATACATTTTTCAGTCTTTCGCCCTCCTTGAATGGCATTAATCTGGCCTCCAGTTCTAATGTTTAAACTCTTGGTGTTATTTTTGATCAGGACATGTTTTTTATCCCCCACATTAAAAACGCTACTAGAACTGCCTTCTTCCACCTGCGTAATATCACTAAAATTAGAAACATCTTAACTAAAAATGATGCAGAAACACTGGTCATGCATTTGTCACATCTAGACTGGACTATGGCAATGGTTTATTATCTGGGTGTCCAAATACTTCCTTAAAAAGTCTTCAGTTGATCCAAAATGCTGCTGACAGAGTCTTAACTGGAGTTAGTGGGAGAAATCATATCTCTCCAGTTTTAGCTTCTCTCCATTGGCTCCCTGTCATGTCCAGAATAGAATTCAATATCTTACTTCTAACCGACAAAGCTCTCAACAACCTAGCTCCATCTTATATTTGAGATCTTGTTGTTACATATTTTCCTAACAGAGCACTTCGCTCTCAGACTGCAGGTTTAGAGTTTCCGAAAGCAGAACGGGAGGAAGATCTTTCAGTTATCAGGCTCCTCTCATGTGGAACCAACTTCCAGTTTCTGTCCATAAAGCTGACACATTGTCCAGTTTTAATGCTGGGCTTAAGACTTTCCTTTTAGATAAATCTCATTGTTAAGGTTGGCTTGTCATGCTGCTATAGGTTTAGACTACTGGAGGACAAATTTACCTCATTTCCTTAAATTAATTGTTACAATTGAATGAATAGATTTCATTTGATACTATTTCTATTTAAACATGTGATTCTTGACCTGCCATTGTGTATCTGTTCCTACCAAACCCAGCCAGTTAAAGCAGATGGCCACTTGTCCTGAGCCTGGTTCTACTATAGGTTTCTTCCTCACGAGGGAGTTTTTCCTTTCCACTGTCACCTTCGTTCTTGCTCAAGATGGGAGTTCTGTGATGGAGTTAAATTCAAAGCAGTCTGCTCCTCGGATAATGTTTAACTATTATTTTTATGTATGTGAATGTTTAGGTTCAGTGCCCTGAGATGACTTCTGTTGTGACTTGACGCTATATAAATAAACTGAATTAAAATTGAAACCCTTGTAGCATCCTAATATTGAGGGCACTGGTTTTAGACTGGTTGTTTTGTTTTTTGGGGGACTAGATCATAATTTTATTTTTAATTTTAATAGCATGCATATTTATATTTTAACTCACAGTTTCTCAAAAGCAAAGTCAGTTTTTATGTTTATGGGGTTCTACTAATCCTGCACACCAAGCAAAAGCTTGGACTGTCAGGCCAAGCGAGGGCAGTGGCACCAGTTTCCCCAACTTTCTTTATTTACGAGGCAATAAACCACCAAGATCTTCAGCAACAGTACATTATGGATTTGTTTAAATTCATATAACATAGACAAACATAAACAAAGTTTTAAAGAAAAAAGTTCAGGCTGAGAATTTGGTCAGACCTTGTAAATAACATTAGGTGTCACGCAACAGTGAGAGATGTGTTAGCACTCAGATAAAATGTGGGGGATAGCTCTCAGCTACTATCATCAAATTTAGCTCAGTATTTATAGTTTTGGCTGTTCCTGCCACATTACCTACATTATTATATTGAAGCACATAATGAAAACAATGTTTTTCCCACACTGACACCCATTTGTATATTTCAGAATTATTCATTAAAGTGTGTTTTCTGATTTCAGAGTGAGAGTGCCATTGTGAAGGAGAAGGAACTGTCCCTGGAGCTCGCCAGAATCAGGGATGAAGTGGGTAAGTGGGAAAACAGCGACAGACGTAAAACAAAAAAAAACACAAGGAGGAACGAAGGCAGCGAGTTATTCACAGCAGGGGTTCTCAAACTTTTGGGGTTCAGGGTCCCCTTACAGGGGAGAAAAAGTTTCAGGGACCCCCTCATAACCTCATGTTTATGAAATAATTTTCTTCAATTTGTCTCTTTGATGCAATGAAAATATTTGTGTAACATAAATACTTTGTACTTAAGACCTGTTCTTTAATAGTGTTAATTCATTTTTTATACTTTTAAACATGGGGCATTCTTCATTCAAGACACACTTAATTTACTAAATTTTTAATGTTAACATTAAAAAAATTACAGTTTTGAGAAAACTAGCAGTATCATAAACCACACATTATATATAGAAT
>NW_023628172.1:0-2298 GCF_014905685.2 Nematolebias whitei | reverse complement strand
TGCCATTTTTTACATCTTCTCGTGTGAACTTGATGTATTTATCCACAGAGTTGATGTGGTCAGTAAAATGTTGGACTTCCTGGGATTTAATTTTAACCCAGGTGTTGTCAACATACCTGAACCAATGACTTGGTGGTCTCCCTGACAAGGACGTCAAGGCTCTCTTTTCTACCTCCTCCATGTACAGGTTGGCAACAATAGGAGAAACTGGAGACCCCATAGCACACCCATGTTTCTGCCTATAATATTGCTCCCCATATGTGAAGTAGGTTGACTGCAGGCACAGTTTCAAGAGTTGACACAGTTGTTCTGTGGAAAGTGTGGTCCTGCTGCTCAGAGTGGTGTCTGATTTTAATCTTAAACTGACCACCTCTACTGCATCATCAACAGGAATGCACGTAAAGAGTGATGTGACATCAAAAGAGACCATTGTTTCATCAGTCTCCATGATGACATCCCTCACCTTATCCACAAAGTCCATGGTGTTCTGTATGTGGTGTTCTGAGCTGCCAACTAAAGGGATGAGTACAGACGCCAGATATTTGAAAACATTGTAAGTGACAGAGTTAATCATGCTAACAATAGGTCTTAAAGGTACACCTTGTTTGTGGATTTTAGGTAAACCATACAGTACCATACTGGGTACACTCTGTGGTACAGAATATGGTCAATAGCCTTGTCCTGCTCCAAATTTTTAGACAATCTATCAACTTCTTCTTGTAACCACTTCCTGGATCTCTTTTCAGAGGTTCATAAGTGATGGTGTTGATGAGTTATTAGTAAGTACTAATAACTCATCAACACCATCACTATTCCAATAACAACACATTCAGTGTAGGACAACACTCCAGTAGTCAATTACATGCCAGGGAGACAGAAAAGTGGGTGAAGAATTTATCTGACAGACAGCTCACCCAGCCGGAGACAGAGATTCTTGCCAGGGGACTGAACTTTGCGGTTGCACCAAGTAGAATTCCTCTGGTGGAGATGATCACAGCCACAGAATCAGCCATCCGCAACAACAAAATGAAAGAGGCTGAAGCAGAACAGCTCAGAATCAAAGTTTCATCCTGCCTCAGCAATGCCAAACCACCACCTTCCAACATCAGTAGAGAGGAGAGGGATGCACTCACCACTCTTAGCAAGGACAAAAACATCATCATTCTCCCAGCAGACAAAGGAAGGTGCACAGTGATTTTGAACCAGAAAGACTATCATGAGAAAGTTATGACACTCCTTAGTGACTTAACCACTTATGAAATCATGTGGTTAATCATGGTTTTAAATCAGGCCATAGCACAGAGTCAGCCCTTTTAGGACTTTTTAATGACCTTCTTTTAACTGTTGATGCAGGAAGCTCTGCTGTTTTAGTGCTTTTAGACCTTTCTGCTGCCTTTGATACTGTGGACCACAACATCTTGTTGTCACGACTGGAGCAGGTGGTTGGTATCAAAGGCACAGTTCTATCCTGGTTTAGATCCTACCTGACTGACAGGAGTTTTTCTGTTCATTTAGGAACATGTTCTTCATCTCCAGCTCCTCTGATCTGTGGGGTCCCTCAAGGGTCTATTTTAGGTCCATTGCTTTTTAATCTTTACATGTTGCCTTTGGGGTCCATTTTTAGAAAACACAACATCCCTTTTCACTGCTTTGCTGATGATACTCAGTTATATCTTCCGATTGAGTCAGACAGGGTCACTTCACTGGATCCACTCTTGAACTGTCTAAATGACATTAAAGTCTGGTTAAAACTAAATTTTCTGAATCTAAATAAAAATAAAACGGAAGTCATCAGCTTTGGTAAATGTAATACCCTTAATGTGCTTGGCCCCTTGGCTTCATACAGCCACTCCATTGTCAGGAATCTGGGAGTTATTTTTGATAGTGCTTTTAAATTAGACAAACAGATAAATACAGTTGTGAAATACAGTTTCTTCCAGCTAAGACTCATTGCCAAGGTGAGGTCTTGTCTCCCTTTCAGAGACCTTGAAAAGGTGATTCATGCTTTTATTACTTCTCGTTTGAACTACTGTAATTCATTGTATGTTGGTTTAGACAAATCATCTTTGCATCGTTTACAATCTGTCCAGAACGCAGCAGCTCGTCTTTTAACAGCAACTAAAATACATGAACACATAACCCCTGTCCTGGCTTCTCTCCACTGGCTTCCTGTCCACGTCCGAATTAATTTTAAGATTTTATTGCTTGTTTTTAAAGTCTTAAAAGGTCTGGCCCCGTCATATTAACCCTAAGCACAACCACTGCTTCACTGAAGGTTCTTAATGACGTTGTTGAAGC
>NW_023628171.1:0-2298 GCF_014905685.2 Nematolebias whitei | reverse complement strand
GAGGGTTTCAGAGAAAGCTCTGCTGTTTGGGTACCCACTTCACAAAGAAAAGGAGCTCAGGGCAAGATCCGAAGAACCTTTGGACGAATTGTGGATTAATAGGACAATTTTGAACGTTTTTTGCTGGAGAGGAACTAGGGTGAAATCCGATGGAATAAGTTTCTTTTTTGGAACTATTTCTTCAAAACTCAACAGCCCAGATTAAACCTGAAACACTTTTTCTTCAAATTGAACCAGATCAAGGAACAGGAGTGTCCCACATCCGAACAAATGGGATGGGGAAATATGTTTCTTACCGGATTCAGAAAACATGGTAAGGGGACGCTCCTCAAAATTGATCCTTACTAAAACCTTATCCCAAATTTTAGCAGTGGTGTATGAATTGACAAGCAGAAAAAATAATTATATTAAAAACCTGGTTGCTCAGAGTTGTAGAAGAGTCTTCTACAAGTATGAAAACATCCCTTTCAGACATATTGACAAGCTTGTAAACATCTCTTAAGAAACATGGAAAAGCTTGAAAACATGGCCTCAGACACATTTGCAAGCTTGAAAATATCAATTTGGACATAATTTACATGTTTGAAAACATTGCTTCTGACATAGTGGCAAGCTTAAAAATATCAAGTCATACATAGTGGCAAGTTTGTAAAAAACCCTTCAGACACATTTGCAAGCTTGAAAACATCCCCTCAGACACATTTGCAAGCTTGAAAACATCAATTTGGACATAGTGGCAAGCTTGAAAACATTGCTTCTGACATAGTGACAAGCTTGAAAACATCAATTTGGACATTGTGGCAAGCTTAAAAACATCACTTCATACATAGAGGCAAGCTTGTAAACAACCCTTTAGACACATTTGCAAGCTTGAAAAAATCCCCCAAGACACATTTGCAAGTGTGAAAACATCAATTTGAACATAATTTACATGCTTGAAAATATTGCATCTCACACATTGGCAAGCTTGAAAACATCCCTTCAGACAAAGTGGCAAGCTTGCAAACATCCCTTCAGACATATTAGCAAGGTAGAAAATGTCCCCACAGACACAATTGCAAGCTTGAAAACATCCCTTAGGACACAGTGTCAAGCTTGAAAACATCCCTTCAGACACATTTGAAATATTGAAACCATCAATTCCGAAATAGTTACAAGCTTGAAAATATCCCTTCAGACATATTGGCAAGCTTGTACACATCACGTCAGACACATGGATAAGCTTGAAAACATCCATTTAGACATGGTTACAAACTTAAAAACATAACTTCAGACATAGTGGCAAGATCGGAAACGTCCCCTCAGACACATTTGCAAGCTTGAAAACATCCCTTCAGACACATTGACAAGCTTGTAAACATCTCTTCAGAAACATGGACAAGCTTGAAAACATGCCTTCAGACACATTTGCAAGCTTGAAAACGTCAATTTGGACATAATTTACATGTTTGAAATCAATGCTTCTGACATAGTGGCTAGCTTGAAAACATCCCTTCAGACAATCTTGCAAGCTTGAAAACATCCGTTTGGACATAGTGGCAAGCTTAAAAATATCAAATCATACATAGTGGCAAGCTTGTAAACAACCCTTCAGACACATTTGCAAGTTTGAAAACATCCCCTCAGAAACATTTGCAAGCTTGAAAATATCAATTTGGACATAGTGGCAAGCTTGAAAACATTGCTTCTGACATAGTGACAAGCTTGAAAACATCCATTTGGACATAGTGGCAAGCTTAAAAACATTACTTCATACATAGAGGCAAGCTTGAAAAAATCTCCCAAGACACATTTGCAAGCGTGAAAACATCAATTTGGACATAATTTACATGCTTGAAAACATTGCATCTCACACATTGGTAAGCTTGAAAACATCCCTTTCAGAAACTTTTGCAACCTTGAAAACATCCATTTGATGTCTTAAAAGTAGATACAGCTGATGAAGATTGGGACTGGCTTGGAGCTTAAGTGTGGGTTAAGGGAACAGTCCGACTTCGTGGAGGGGGAATCAAATATGTACAGAGCTCATCCTGATCTTATAGGAAAGAACAAGTCAGAGCATGTTATTATTTGTTATTCTTCTGAGTCATGCCTGGTTTGTTGGCTTAAGTGCCTTGGATGATCAGGGCCATGTGTTGACCAGCACGAGTACACACACGGGCTCACTAAGATGCACACACACACAGGCCCGCTTGAAGATACACGCAAACGCAAGCTCACACAGCCATACACACAGGCTCCCTAAGACATACACTCGCGGCAGGAAGAAAGCAGAGCAAAGAATGTTCTTTTCAATAA
>NW_023628170.1:0-2298 GCF_014905685.2 Nematolebias whitei | reverse complement strand
AAAAAAAAAATCATTCAAATACAAATTCTACACATTACAACAACAAAGAAATAAAAATGCTGTTTTGCTTGGGTCAAAAACAGATTCCTCTTCGTTTACTCACATTTAGATACATTTAGGGATTATATCACCAAAATTATCCAGACTGGCCTTTTAACCCATGAAACTAATGGGAAAGCTAATGGATGCATGCACTGTCACATGGAGGGCTCCATATGTGACAGAGTGGTCCTTTTAACAGAATCCCAGAATAGCGTTTTGCTTTATTTTAACTGTGACTTTAGTGCTCATAGAAGACAGTTGCTTTAGGTTTTTACCCACATTTAGCTTTGTTTCACTCTGCAGGCTGTCCACGTGATTTACCACATGGCCTAAATTGTATTTAAAAAGTCACATTGAAAACATAAAAAAAAACAAAAAACATAAACAGAAAGGGATCAAGGACACGCCAAATTGATTACTACAAAAGACAAAAACTTGAAAACGGTAAAAAATAAAGATAGGACAGGGAGACATGACAGATGTGCCTGTCTGGCCAGGGGTTGTGTAGAGGCAGGTTGATATTTTCAACAATCAAGTTGACTGGTGTTTTGGACCAGAATGTGTGCTGAGTTGCTATCCAAGCTGTAAAAAAAAGAAGAATATATTGTAACAGGAACTAATACCTTGAAATTACATTATTTTAAAATTAGAACACATGAGTCCAATTAAAGGCATGCTTCATGTTTGATTTGGCAAACCAAATAAAATATATGAAGTTAACAACTTGTAATGTCTCTGACGGTGATGAAACAAAACTGCTGAAGATACATGCTGCATGTGCAGGCTGTAAACCTCAACTTTTTATCAGTCTCTATCACGGTCGGTGTACGGTTGGACCCAGATGCAGGCAGAAACGAGGAGCTAGAGTAAAAATGAACTTGTAAAGATGATGTAGTGGCAACAACTTACAAACACAACACGGGGAGACACGAGGAAGCAAGAGGAGGGCAAAGACGTCTGAACATGTCAGGACAACGAGCCACAGCTGGAATGGTGATTAGAGGTGGTTTAAATAGAACTGAGGGAGAATGGAAGCGAGTTACAGCACCTGGGATGATTTGCTAATTAGAAACGGGTGTGAGGGATAACTGACTGAACTGGTGAGGCTGGCTGAGGGTGAGAGCGAGGAGTGGCACAGAAACACATGGAGCTGAACCAAAACACAAAGGATAGAGAAATAAAATATAAATCACAGGGAGAAATAAAATAAATAACCAAAAAAGCACAAACTGTGACAGTCTCTAGCAGTTCTACTCTTACAAAAGACAGGTGAAGCAGTCTAAGTCCAGCAAAAGTTGAATAAAATAAAAATCTAAGCTGCAGATTGGGCGGCTGTGGCTGAGTGGTTAAAAACTAAAATGATTAAATCATGTCATTGTCCAGATGACATGGTTAAAAAATGGTTAAATCATAGGTTGCGTTCATTGCTGTGTTACCTATTACCTATGGGTAATACCATAGTTGCCTATAGGACATATCTGGTTGTTAGGCTGCAGACTGATGAAGTCCTCTGGATGGGGGACGAAACGTTTCTTCACGTAAAGAAACAGGTCCAGATGACATGATTTAACCATTTTTGTTGTTATCTACCTGGATGATTGAGCTTACAAACCTTTGGCTGTGTGGTTAGAGCATTTGTCTCCAATACAAAAGTTGGGGTTTGATTCCACCAGCAGTCACATGTCTAAGTGTCCCTGGGCAAGACCCTGAACCCCTCATTCATTCAACCTTTATTTAGACAGGTAATCCCATTGAGCCTCGAGGACTCATTTACAAGAGAGACCTGATCATTGCCTCCGATGTGTGCCCCATCGGTGTGAAAATGTGGTTAGGCTATATTTCACATCTGTAGAAGGTTTTATGCACATTCCTTCAAAACTTTTGGAGGATTCTCCCTAAGAATCTGACAAGTTGTATGAGCATCATATCTGCTTTGCCTTTTGTTTAATGCAAAGTTAGACTTTAGGCACTTATATATATTGATTGCTGCTGATTATCTCATGCAGCTGTATTCATTCATACCTATCCACTCGCCGCAGACTCACATTCGGGCTGCTGTTGTTATGCCGTATTGTTTCACAATGTTGGTGTTTAGCACATATCTAAGATATTTTAGCATACCGTCTGGCTTTTTTTTTTTTGCGTATGTCTTAGTGTATATCTTGGATACTTGTTTACTGTTACTTTTTATACTTTGAATGTTGCTATCAGTGGGTGTAACTGAGACCCTGAGTACATAATTTGGTTACACCTCAT
>NW_023628169.1:0-2298 GCF_014905685.2 Nematolebias whitei | reverse complement strand
CACCTTCCTCTTTATGATGCACCAAATGTTCTCTATAGGTGAAAGATGTGGACTGCAGGCTGGACATTTCAGTACCCGGATCCTTCTCCTACGTAGCCATGATGTTGTGATTGCTGCAGAATGTGGTCTGGCTTTATTGTGTTGAAAAATGCAGGGTCTTCCCTGAAAGAGATGACATCTAGATGGGAGCATATGTTGTTCTAGAACCTGAACATAGTTCTCTGCATTAATGGTGTCTTTCCAGACATGCAAGCTGCCCATGCCACAAGCGCTCATGCAACCCCATACCATCAGTGAAGCAGACTTCTAGAAGTGCGCCGCTCAAGGTGGCTGCATGTTGGAGCAGCTCTTTTACTTTCATTCTGAGATTTTGCTTTTGGAAACTTTAATTCCTCA
Organism: Nematolebias whitei; assembly: GCF_014905685.2. Classification (NCBI taxonomy): domain Eukaryota; kingdom Metazoa; phylum Chordata; class Actinopteri; order Cyprinodontiformes; family Rivulidae; genus Nematolebias; species Nematolebias whitei. Next base: position 1,902 of record NW_023628169.1, on the reverse strand, counting down.
TTTTCTGGATGTAAGTCACTTTTTTGGATGATGGTTTCCTCTGGTATCAGATGCTGTGCAGCTGGAAGGATTCTTACTGAAACTTTTTTAGTTTTGGACATTTGTTATGATACGTAACCATGGCAACAAGGCAGTTTTCTATCACCAGCTGCTGATTAACATCTCAAAAGCTCAAATAATATCTCAGCTACAGCCCCAAATCTCAAGTGAGTTGAAAAGGATGTTCTGTGGACGCATTCTCATCTACCTGTCAGCTGTGCTCGAGTGCCTGACCACTGAGATCCTGGAACTAGCAGGAAACACGGCTCATGACAGTGGAAGGACAGGATTGTCCCTCGGCACCTACAGTTGGCTGTCCACAGCAACGAGGAGCTCGGCAGACTGCTGGGAGGAGTGGCCATCGCTCTGGGAGGAGTTCTGCCCGGCATTCAGGCCTTCCTGCAGGCAGGGGGAACTGAGAGGCCAGCCGAGTCTGGGTGGATGGATCGGACGGCATCTGCAGCCATTTTCTTAGGATCCACTGTGGGATGGACCTTTACAAGAGATCCTTCCTGTCTACAGCCATCAGTATATAAAACATCTCTTAATGAAATGAGGACAACGAGTTACTACAACAAATAATTTCCCTCTGGGATTAATAAAGTATTTTTGAATTGAATTGAATTGAATTGACTTCTGAACGGAGCGTTGATAACAACTTGGGCTATCCTTGTCCTCTCTGGTCCGGATGACATGGCGTCCCAGTGTTCCATAAAGAACTTCAAATCGTGACTCATCTGACCACAGAACAGTCTTCCAATTTGCCACAGTCCATTTTAAATGACCCCTGGCACAGTGCAAACGTCTGAGCTTGTGGAGCTTGCTTAGAAATGGCTTCCTCTTTGCACTGTAGAGTTTCAGCTGGCAACGGCGGATGCCACGGTGGATTGTGTTCACTGACAATGCTTTCTGGAAGTATTCCTGAGCCCATTCTGTTATTTCCTTGACAGTGGCATTCCTGTTTGAGGTGCAGTGACGTTTAAGGACCCGGAGATCACGAGCATCCAGTAGAGTTTTATGGCCTTGACCCTTACGCACAGTGATTGTTCCAGATTCTCTGAATCTTTTGATGATGTTATGCACGATTGATGATGATAACTTAAAAGTCTTTGCTATTTTACGCTGGGTAACACAATTCTGGCATTGCTGCACTATCTTTCTGCGCAACAATGGTGGAATTGGTGATCCTCTTACCATCTTGGCTTCTGAGAGACACTGACACTCTGAGAAGCTCTTTTTATACCCAATCATGTTGTGAATTGACCTAATTAGTGTTAATTGGTCTTCCAGCTGTTTTTCCAGCCACTTATTGCTACATCCATCCATCCATTATCTTTACCCGCTTATTCCATTTTGGGTCACGGGGGTCGCTGGTGCCCATGTCCAGCAACCACTGTGCGAGGGGCGGGTTACACCCTGGACGGGTCGCAAGTCCATCACAGGGACACATAGAGACAAACGAGACAAACAACCATTCATTCTCTCACTCTCACCTAGGGACAATTTAGAGTTACCAATCAGCCTAACATGCATGTTTTTGGTCTGTGGGAGGAAACCGGAGCACCCGGAGAAAACCCACTCAGACAGGTATTATTTCATTACACATGCACGGAGAAAACATGCAAACTCCACCCAGAAAGGCCCCTGGACCGGGGTTTGAACCAGGGACCTGCTCACTGAGAAGCAGCAGCTCTACCAGTTGCGCCACCGTGCTGCCCCTTATAGCTACTTGTCCCAACTTTTTTGGGATTTGTTGACACTGTGAAATTTTGAATCAACATATTTTTTCCTTTAAAATGTTACATTTACTCAGATTAAACTTTTGATCCGTCATCTATGTTATATTACGAATAAAATATTGAC
>NW_023628168.1:0-2299 GCF_014905685.2 Nematolebias whitei | reverse complement strand
CTATCTATCTATCTATCTATCTATCTATCTATCTATCTATCTATCTATCTATCTATCTATCTATCTATCTATCTATCTATCTATCTATCTATCTATCTATCTATCTATCTATTTATCTATCTATCTAATCTATCTAATCTGTCTGTCTGTCTGTCTGTCTGTCTGTCTGTCTGTCAGTGTCTGTCTGCCTACCTTCCTGCCAGTGAACTGAACTAACGGGATTTTCAGAAATAGGTATCTGGACAATGATATTGTTTTTTTACACTAAACCATGAAGTGATTCTATTCCAGGACTTAGGCAAGTAGTTATCAGTAAAGCTCCACCCTCGACAGCCCAACCCATCTGTTCTCTGATTGGATTGTCAAATTGTCAAATTTGTGATTGACAGGACATTGGCCAATAAGCTGAGAGGAAGACAAACCCAGTCATACTTCGTATCCGTTTAATAAAAACTCACAGGCGTAGTTGTACACTTAGATTTTGGCTTTATATCTGTAAAGAAATCTTGGCAAAAAAAAATTGTAACGAACAAATTTCTTTATATGCATGCACAAATCACAAATTTATTCTACAAGGTTGCAAAACTAATTTACAAGTACAAAATATTTATGAGCAGAATTAGTGTCCATACTATCTATCTATCTTTCTTGGTCTATCTGTCTATCTTCTTGTCAGTTTGTACCTATCTCTGTCTGTCTTTTTGTGTGCCTGTCTGTGATACTGTCTGTGTTATTGTCTTCTGCTCTGTTGGTCTACCTCTTTGTAATTCTAAATATTTTTTGCAGATGAGTCAGGATACAGAAACACGAACAAGAACGCGCTCTAAATCTGTTCGAGGTGAGGACACACACACACACACTTTGGAGACATCTTAAAATATGAAATGAAACAGTTTCAACACTGAAAAGTTTACAATGCACCCTGAGACTAATTCTGACCTTTCATTCATCAAACTCCAAACTCCATGACTTTATTATGGTGAGCTCCATCATAGTTGACTCCATTAAAGTGATGACCATCTTTATTCTGTGATGGCCAAACTTATAATTTATTATTTACCCAGGAAAATCCCATTCAGATCACAGATCCCCTTCTTAGGGGAGGTCTGAGCCTGAAGGCAGTCTAACCTGCATGTTTTTGAACTGTGGGAAGAAACCGAAGCACCCGGAGAAAACGCACACAGACACGAGGAGAACATGCACACTCCACACAGATAGACCCCAGGTCCAAACTGGGGATTGAACTCAGGACCTTCTCAAAGTCAGAGTCAGAGTTTCTTTAGTTGTCATTTGCACAGCATGTGGTACGTGTACAAAATTGGTACAAAATTGTGTACACAGGGTCCCAGTTAAATCCAACAATAAAATGTAAAAGAAAAACATTAATAAGATCTAAGCTATTAACTTAGAAAAATGTTAACCAAAAATACACTAAGCACGAATAGCATAAAAACAATATGGCAAACAGCAACACGAACATGAGTCTGTGTGAGCAGATGGGTACAAATGAACACAGCAACATGAAATAAATCAGCAACATGATGTGATTTTTCACAGTGATTATCCTGGTTAGAGATTCATGAGTCTAACAGCTTCAGGGTAGAAGCTGTTCTTCAGTCTAGTGGTTCTGCAGTTAATGCTCCTTAACCTCCTTCCTGAGGGGAGCAGGGCAAAAAGTGTGTGTGCTGGGTGAGTGGAATCCTTCATGATGCAAGTGGTCCTCTTCCTTCATCTGGAGGTGGATGGAGGTTCTCACTGTGAGACAACAGTGCTAGTCCTAACTTTGTCCTAACTTGAGCTATCATGACATCACACCCTTAACAGATGCTACATTTACAACAGGATGGATACACGTTCAAAGACTAAATCCAATCCAAAGGATGTAAATGTAAAATGACTAATAATGTTCCTTCTTGTTTAAATGTCTTCTGTGTTTGCAGATCAGGTTGGACAAGACATGAAGCTGGAATTAAGGTATATACAATTTCTTCTTTTACAGAACCCCATTCTACACTCTGAATAGCATCATGTTATTATAAAATGTGTTGCTTGTCTACAGCAGCTGTCCCACCCCCGGATGCGATGGCAAAGGTCATGTCAGCGGTAGATACTCACGACACAGAAGGTAGGATTCATCTGGGTAACTTTGTGCACGTGTCCAAGAAAGTTCAATCTGGTCCTCTGGACATTCAAAAAAACAAAAAACAAAACAAAGCAAAAAAAAAATGTAGAAACGTTTCGTCTCTCATCCAAGAGACTTCCTCAGTCTGAGCAGCTGTATTCAGCTCAGTCTCTTAAA
>NW_023628167.1:0-2300 GCF_014905685.2 Nematolebias whitei | reverse complement strand
TTGAGACTTACCTTACCTACAGTAATTTTAATCAACCAAAATCGTTTCGCAGTCACAGCTTTAATTGATTCAGGCGCCGAACAAAATTTAATTACTCAAGATTTGGTTGAAGAGTTCTCCCTTCCAGTCAAGGGGATTGAGTCAATCTCTATAGCCGGGGTTACAGGGGAGGTTTTGACCCAGGTTAAATTTAAGACGACAGATCTTCATTTAATAACCTCGGGAAATCATCATGAGACCACTAGCTTTTTTGTATTCGAGTCGCCCAACTCTCAATTAATCCTTGGGTACCCCTGGCTTAAGAGCCATAATCCCCACATTAATTGGAAATTAGGAAGGGTAGAGAGGTGGAGCGACAAATGTTTAAAGTACTGTCTTCGATCAGGGGTCTCAAACATGTCCAGGCCCAAATCAGAGTTCTGTGAGACCGACCTGTCCGGTGTTCCATCCGATTATCACGATTTAGCTCCTGTATTCAGCAAACAGCGGGCCCTATCATTACCTCCACATCGCCACTACGATTGTCCCATCGACCTCCTTCCGGGAGCCTCTCTGCCTTCGAGCCGCCTTTTTAATATCTCCGGTCCTGAGAGGGAGGCTATGAGGTCGTACATTGAGGAATCCCTCGATTCAGGGATCATTCGCCCTTCAACTTCACCACTAGGTGCAGGATTCTTTTTTATCACCAAGAAGGATAAGTCTCTGCGTCCTTGCATCGACTACCGTGAACTCAACAACATCACTATTAAAAACAAATACCCCCTTCCACTAATCAATTCCATCCAAGAGCAGTTACAACCAGCCACCATCTTCACCAAATTGGACTTACGCAATGCGTATAACTTGGTTCGCATTAGACAAGGCGATGAGTGGAAGACCGCATTCAGAACCCCGTTGGGTCACTTTGAGTACCTGGTGATGCCTTTTGGGCTCACTAACGCTCCTGCAGTATTCCAGGCTTTGGTTAACGACGTGTTAAGGGATTTTATTGGGGACTTTGTTTTCGTCTACCTCGACGACATCCTCATTTATTCAAGAGACAGAAAAGAACACGTTAACCATGTTAGAGCTGTTTTGCAAAGACTCTATGAGAATCAGCTTTTTGTGAAGGGGGAGAAGTGTGATTTTCATGCCTTATCTGTGTCCTTTTTGGGGTTCATCTTCGGGGAAGGGTTTTTCAGGACCGACCCCGAGAAAACTAAGGCAGTGGTGGAGTGGCCAGTTCCGGAAACAAGGAAACAACTGCAACGATTCTTGGGGTTCGCAAACTTCTATAGGCGTTTCATCAAGAATTACAGCCGCATCGCCGCACCCCTATCTCAGCTTACCTCCACGACCAGAGCATTTAAATGGACTCCTGAGGCCGACGCTGCTTTTGGTAAGCTGAAGGATTTGTTCTCATCTGCACCCATTCTCTGTCATCCAGACCCCACTCGGCAATTTATCCTTGAGGTGGATGCATCGGATACAGGTGTCGGGGCGGTCCTATCTCAGAGGTCGCTCCTGGATAACAAGGTACACCCCTGTGCATTCTTTTCCCGCCGTTTGTCTCAAGCAGAGAGAAATTATGATGTGGGCAACAGAGAATTATTGGCCGTTAAATTGGCTTTGGAGGAATGGCGCCATTGGCTTGAGGGCACAGAGACTCCCTTCCTGATTTGGACTGACCACAAGAACCTTACATATTTGAGAGAGGCTAAACGGTTAAACCCCAGACAAGCACGATGGTCATTATTTTTTAACCGTTTTAACTTCACGTTGACTTTCCGACCTGGTACTAAGAACATCAAGCCTGACGCTCTCTCCCGCCAGTTTTCTCCTCCAGACACTCCTGAGCCTGTTGAGGGCATCATCTCCCCGGTTTGCATTGTCGGAGCCCTTACCTGGCCTATTTTGAGAGAGGTTCGTGAAGCCCACCTGACAGAACCTGATCCTGGCACTGGTCCCCCTGGCACTTTGTTCGTCCCCTCACATATGAGGTCTAAGGTACTCGACTGGCTCCACACCAATAAACTCTCTTGTCATCCCGGTACAGCACGTATGTTGTCTCTTACGAAGAGACATTTCTGGTGGCCCACGCTTTCTAAGGATGTCAAGGACTTTGTTGCGGCCTGCTCCACTTGTGCCAGGAACAAGACCGGTACTCAGCCTCCTGCCGGTCTTCTACAGCCTCTGCCAACGCCCAGCCGTCCATGGTCTCATATTTCAGTGGACTTCGTCACCGGGTTGCCCCCTTCAGAAGGTAACACCACCATTCTGACTGTCATCGACAGGTTCTCTAAGGCAGCACATTTCGTCCC
>NW_023628166.1:0-2301 GCF_014905685.2 Nematolebias whitei | reverse complement strand
GGTTTTGACCTTAGGCTTAGTTTTGACATCAGGTCAAGTTCACTACAGTCCCCCCTTTGGAAATCATCACCTGTCCATGGGGATGAATTCCAAACATGAACTTACGCCTTCAAATGTCTTTGAGCTTGATGTAATCCAGCAAGGAAAACAAAAGTCAAAAGTAATCCAGCAAGGAAAACAAAAGTCAAAAGTAATCCAGCAAGGAAAACAAAGTCAAAGGTAATTCCACAATGTTCTTGGTAATTCCATTGTGTTGATTATAATTCCATAACGTCGTCGGTAATTCCATTGTAGCAATGCTTTAACCCCTTGGAAACAGAGTCTGTAATCCATTGGAAAAAGTCATATATCCATAACGGTAAATCCACAACGATTGGAAGTGTTGATTGATCAGCATACAGAGGGGTTCCCTTGGATTGAACCGAAGATGCAGCCACTGGATGAAGATTGGAGACCAACGTCAGGATTGCAGGTCTCCTCCAGCAAAGGTCGTCGCTGGGTGGATGTCCAGTCTGTGCCGTTCTGGTTCAAATGTGACATGCAATTATGTGGTTTAAGGTGGGCTTATGAAGGGGATTTTACATAAGGCCTTAAACTATATGCACCTGGTGTGTAAGCTATTATGATTGGGAACAGCTACAACTACCAGTTAAGGGGTGGATCATGCTGAAAAGGGTAACTACAGGGGTTTATACCTATAGAAAAGGGTTCCAAACTATTTTTCCATTTCTAACTCGGTTTAAGTTAGCTTTACATGGCAAAATATAGTTTGGTTCAATTAACTGTTGTCTTTTAGACGAACGACTTGAGATTGGGTGTTTGGTTTCCCCATAAATGTTTTGGAAGTCTATGGCGAGACTCATCAAAAAGAATTAGCTATCCCCCCGAATAGAATTGTTCGAGTAGGTTCGGCTTAAGCGTTGTGAGACCAATGTAGATTATGGTACTTAAGGTAGCCATAATATACATTGACTCCGCAAAGATTGCAATTTAACGAATGAACTGCATGTTGGCATGGTTAAAGGCCTCTTAGTCTCTAACTTAACTACACAACAAAATTCATTCTTGCCTGGGGTGTTCAAAAACAATACCAAAAACCAATTAAACGATGTCTCAACATCGACAAAAACAGTGACTAAGCAACCAGTTAACAACGTTTCAACATTGACAAAAGTAGTGACTAAGCAATTAAAAACATCGTTTCACTGCTTCACCTCACCCTGGTTGTCAGATTCAGTCACGCTGTCCCGTTTTATCAAGGGTCGGTCCTGTGAGTTAAACTATGGTTAAGTTTATTATCCATTAGTTATCTTCTGCTTGGATGACCCTTATTCCCACGAGGTCAGATTTTGGGAGATCTTTGTCTCCTGAGGAGTTATTGCACGCCTTGTGTGGTTTAACCTGGTTACGATGTACCCATTTAACAGTTGGCTCTTTTTGGCCTTTACTGATTTTTATCTGATAGACAACTGGAGACAGTTTGTCGGTTATCAGATGGGGTCCAGTCCATCTGGGCATCAGTTTACGGGCGAGAGTTCCGGTCCCGGACTCTCTTCTCCCAGTTGTGGGGGCAAACGTGTAGTACCAGACCCTGTCTCCCACTTGGAGTTCCTCGTGAGAGGCCTTTTGGTCGTAGTACGCTTTGCGTCCGTCAGCTGATTTTTCCAGGTTTTTCTGTGCGAAAGCAAAAGTGTTTTTAAGGTGTTTTTCCAAGTCTTTCATGTATTGTTGTGTAGTGTAGGCTGTTGCCATGGCAGCATCGCCTGGTTGGTACAACAGGTGTAGAGGGAGAGTCATTTGTCGACCCGTCATCATCTCGAAAGGAGAGATGCCAGTCGACGTGTGTGGAGTGGCCCTTATGGCCATGAGGACCAGAGGGAGTTTCACGTCCCAGTCCTTGTGGTTTGCGGCTACGTATTTTTTCAAAATACTCACCACAGTCCTGTTTGCTCTCTCAACCTGGCCTGAAGCCTGTGGATGGTAGCCAATATGGAAGTTGGCTTTGACGCCTAGCGTCTTCCACAGTTCCTTCATTACTTCACCTGTGAAGTGTGTACCTTGGTCCGAGTTCACCCTGAGGGGAAGTCCAAACCTTGAGAATACATGATTCATTAATAACATAGCAGTGGTTTGTGCTGTGTCATTAGGGGCTGGTAGACATTCTACCCACTTGGTAAACGCGCAGGTTACCGTGAGAAAATATTTATTTCCTCTAGAGGTCTTAGTGAGTGGTCCGACCCAGTCAATCTGGAGGTCCGACCATGGAAATGCAATGCCTCTACTATGCAGTGGTGCTCTGTG
>NW_023628165.1:633-2301 GCF_014905685.2 Nematolebias whitei | reverse complement strand
ATTGTTTTCTCACTATCAGCAGAACAGCAGACGTCAAATCACACGGCGGTGATTGAAAACTTTGCTTCAGACATTTCTAAAATTATCTGTAATGATTTAAGCAGATAGAAGAATTTTAAAGATGGAAAGATGAAGTTTATTTTGAGAGAGATGTGTGAGGGAATTTGTCTGTTTTAACCAGAACATGCACGCTCCTTTGGAAATCAGCTTGTCCCCAACGGTACACTTCGGTTGAAGATCGACTTTTTACCTTTTCTGAAGATATATCAGTTCCGGCGTGAAGTCCCACTTCGAGCCACCTTTTCAGCGTCTCCGTAAGAGCAGCTAAAAACCTCGGGAGTCGTGTGGAGGTCATCCAAAACAGACTTTCATAATTCCCAGAATCTCCTCTCGTTCAGCTTAGTGGCAGCTGTATTGAGCATGCTGCATTCCAGCATTCTGCATTCTGGAACTCCAAACTCTCTGGTTGAACTAGGAAGTGCCAACATTTAAAGGGCTCTACTTCCGGTTCATTTGGGAGTTTCTGATTGGTCGATGGACCAAAACAGAGGTGTGTTTTGTGATGTAAGGTGTTATGAAAAGTCAAGGAAAAGATTAAGATTGTTTAAGAACAGACAAAAAGATATTGTGAAGAAACCAGACTTCGTGGAGCCAATTCTCCAGTATCTTGCTGTAAAAGTTAAACATGACATTTCTTTTCAGTAAACTTTCAGTTGACCGAAACTTGAACTTCGACACACTTACAACTTCGCTCATTGAAGACAGAAAATCAAACAATGCATATTAACTTGATTTCTTCTTTGAATGAGGATTAAGAATCATTATTACTGTTTCACAGTTAATAAAAAATGAGTAGTTCACTTCAACATGTAAACATTGTTTGAACTAACACAATTTGATTATCAAACATTTGTAAAATAGTAATGATAATAGAAAGTAGTCTTCTTTTACTTGATTAATTCAAGAAAGAAAGTCTCAGGATGGGTCAACCTGTATTTCTGGATGCAAATCAATGAAATGACAAGTTCTGTCCCAATGGTCCTTAGGTCAAGGTTTTGACCTTCAGGCCTAGTTCACTACAGTCCCCCCTTTGGAAATCATCGCCTGTCCATGGGGATGAATTCCAAACATGAACTTACGCCTTCGAATGTCCTTGAGCTTGATGTAATCCAGCAAGGAAAACAAAAGTCAAAAGTAATCCAGCAAGGAAAACAAAAGTCAAGGTAATTCCACAATGTTCTTGGTAATTCCATTGTGTTGATGATAATTCCATAATGTTGTTGGTAATTCCATTGTAGCAATGCTTTAACCCCTTGGAAACAGAGTCTGTAATCCATTGGAAAAAGTCATATAATCCACAACGGTAAATCCACAACGATTGGAAGTGTTGATTGATCAGCATACAGAGGGGTTCCCTTGGATTGAACTGAAGATGCGGCCACTGGATGAAGAGTGGAGACCAACGTCAGGATTGCAGGTCTCCTCCAGCGAAGGTCGTCTCTGGGCAACGTCCAGCCTGTGCCGTTCTGGTTCAATGTGTCGTGCAATTATGTGGTTTAAGGTGGGCTTATGAAGGGGATTTTACATAAGGCCTTAAACTATATGCACCTGGTGTGTAAGATATTATGATTGGGAACAGCTACAGCTACCAGTTAAGGGGTGGAACAT
>NW_023628165.1:0-533 GCF_014905685.2 Nematolebias whitei | reverse complement strand
GGTCCTTAGGTCAAGGTTTTGACCTTCAGGCCTAGTTCACTACACCAGCGTGCCCCCCGCCCCTCGCACAGTGATTGCTGGACATGGGCACCGGCGACCCCCGTGACCCAAAAATGGAAGAAGCGGGTAAAAGATAATGGATGGATGGATTAATAACTGTTTATTATGTATTAATTAAGGGTGACAGAGAGACAAAAGTGATCAGTTTGTTGCCAAATAATGAACCAGATCTGTTCACCATATATTTCATCTAGAGTCGTTATATTAAACATTTCAGACTAAGTTACTACCTTGTAAACACAATAAGCATTTGGAAACCTAATTCTTTTAGGATATACCGTAACATTAGTTGCAGATACTTATAATGCAGTGATAAAGTACAATATTATATTCTAAAAAATGTGGTTTACAAATGCTTATTGTGTTTACAAGGTAGTGACTTAGTCTAAAATGTTTAATATAACAACTCTAGATGAAATATATAAGTGGCAGATTGGGCTCACTACTTGGCAAGAAACTGGTCAGTTTTGTTT
>NW_023628164.1:0-2301 GCF_014905685.2 Nematolebias whitei | reverse complement strand
GCGGTAAATGAGTTAGCCCTTAAGGTTGAAGCGGATTACGCTGTCGCACACCTAATGGATAGGATTTTTGCTGACATGCTTAGAGATATCAGTTCGTCGGTAGATACACTAGCCACCGGTAGGATCCCACCGTATCTAGTCTCTCTACAGATGGTGAACGACATCCTCAGCTCCGCTACGCACGAAAAAGTTACGCAAACACAGGCACACCTGGCTTACACTCTCGGTAGCGCAATCCCAATCTACGTCAATCACAAAACATTTGAAATGGCGTTCATTATCAACCTACCGATAATTCCCTCAAACGGCATATATAGACTCAGGGACGTCGTAAATGTTGGCAATTGGCACGGCGAAAACCATGTTCAAATTGACACACCAAGGATGGTTGCGTACCACGACGACAACCCCTCCGTTTACCTAGCTCCAAACCTGCAGATGTGTGTTCTCACTGCGGGCATATGCGGGTTAACACCTATTCCGGAAAATTCTAAGTGCTCAACGACCGTAACGCCTCGACACCTGGCTAAAGATGCAAAAGCGGAAATAATTGGCTCTCGTTGGCTAGTGAACGCTCCTCAAAGACAGGCGATCATAGCCTACGATCAACCCGGGGCAAATAGACCTTTGGCGTTACCGGACAAAACGATGTGGATCAGTGTTCCCCAGGGAACAACCATACACATTGGTGATTTGACGCTCTATCACCTCGATCCGGAACGATGGGACGCGACTCTGGATGACTCAGAGTACCTGAGAAATATGTCTATAGACATAGATCCAGAGACTCTGGGAAGGATCCGTTTTGAAGGCACCCAAGTCGTCGACGTGGAACCGATAAACCAAGTTCTCAAGTCCCTCAGGTCCACAACTAAGAACCCGATCCAACCAATTAACTATGCGTGGTCGAGCGCGGACACATTAATCATAGCCCTGCTAATGACGATAACCCTCGTATTGTGTGGGATACTCGCATCCCTGTCCCGGGGCCAAACGTCACTCCGAGTCGACGTGGATCGCCATGCAGCGCACCTCGATATGATTATGCCTCGCGTAAGCGGGTCCGCAAAGAAGCCACTCACACGGGACAGCGCGACTGAAACTGACAACCAGGGTGAGGAGGAGCAGTGAAACGATGTTTCTAGATGCTTAGTCACTACTCTTGTCGGTGTTGAAACGTTGTTTAGTTGATTTTGGTTGTTTCTGAGGTAAGGATGAATCTTGTGTGTAGTAAGTTAGAGACTAAGAAGCCTTTGACCATGCCAACATGCAGTTCATTCGCTAAATTGCAATCCTTGCGGAGTCAATGTATATTATTGTTACCTTAAGTACCATAATCTACATTGGTCTCACATCGCTTAAGCCGAACCTACTCGAACAATTCTATTCGGGGGGATAGCTAATTCTTTTTGATAAGTCTCGCCATAGACTTCCAAAACATTTATGGGAAAACCAAACACCCAATCTCAAGTCGTTCGTCTAAAAGACAACAGACATTTGAACCAAACTATATTTTGCCATGTAAAGCTAACTTAAGCCAAGTTAGAAATGGAAAAATAGTTTGGAACCCTTTTCTATAGGCTTAAACCCCTGTAGTTACCCCTTTTCAGCATGCTCCACCCCTTAACTGGTAGTTGTAGTTGTTCCCAACCATAATAGCTTACACACCAGGTGCATATAGTTTAAGGCCTTATGTAAAATCCCCTTCATAAGCCCACCTTAAACCACATAATTGCATGACACATTGAACCAGAACGGCACAGGCTGGACGTCGCTGGAGACGACCTTCGCTGGAGGCGACCTGCAATCCTGACGTTGGTCTCCACTCTTCATCCGATGGCCGCTTCTTCAGTTCAATCCAAGGGTACCCCTCTGTATGCTGATTAATCAACACTTCCAATCGTTGTGGATTTACCATTGTGGATTATATGACTTTTTCCAGTGGATTACAGACTCTGTTTCCAAGGGGTTAAAGCATTGCTACAATGGAGTATCGAGACGATATGGAATTATAATCAACACAATGGAATTACCAAGAACATTGTGGGATTATCTTGACTTTTGTTTTCCTTGCTGGATTACCTTGACTTTTGTTTTCCTTGCTGGATTACTTTTGACTTTTGTTTTCCTTGCTGGATTACTCTTGACTCTTGTTTCTTTGCTGGATTACATCAAGCTTCAAGGACGATCGACGACGTAAGTCCATAGTTGGAATTCATCTCCATGGACAGGTGATGATTTCCAAAGGGGGGACTGTAGTGGACCAAGGCCTACGTCGAAACTAAGTCTAAGGTCAAAACT
>NW_023628163.1:0-2301 GCF_014905685.2 Nematolebias whitei | reverse complement strand
AATTCAGAAAAAAAAAGAATAGAAGGAAATATAAAGGGATGGCATAAAAGAAAGAGCAGCTGGCAAAACACGGCTCAAAGATTGTGAACTATGATAGAGCAGTTGTTGTGAAATTGAATTGAAAGGGTTGGGTGACAAATGTCACAGCGATTGCTACTGGTTTCGGATCAAAGGGTAAACAAAAAAGATAAACTGTGAAGTCAGAAATGCTAGAAAGCTAAGAAACATGTGGAACAATCCTTTCTACACCTGCTAAACCAGGAAAACAAGTGTGGGCATTTTTCTAAATATGGCTATAGATCATATTTATAACCTTAGTAATAAAAAGAAGAGCTATTCAAACTGCTCTTGTATAAAAATTACTGCTTTTAATAGCAACCTTTACTATCTTACAGCATCGACTTCGAAAACAGACGGCATTTAACTCTCACCGCAGAAGCGGCAGTACATTAGATAAAATTTAGTATGTGGTCAGATGGAAAGGCTGCCAATTAGTGTGAGGGGTGCAAATATGGTGTCAGGCTGGAAAAGTAAGAAATATCACCTTTCTGGCTGTCAATGACAAAGTTTCCTTCTTCGTTGCCGGCTGTTATGGAGTAAATTATACTGTCGCCATCTGGGTCCTTGGCCAGGACTGTGGCAACAAGAGTGTTGGGGCCGGCGTCCTCAGAAACAAATGTTCGATATCTGAAAGGAGATTTCACATTTAAATTAGTGTGATAATGAGAACAGTCTTATGTTCCAGTGAATTCATTTAAATAATCTTGGAACATTTTTCCATCTACAAAAGCTTTTGACACTGTGGATCATAACATCTTGTGTCATAAGCTCTCAGAAATTGGTTTCTCAGAACACACCATTGGTTTGTTCTCTACCTATCTCTCAGATCGGCGGCAATGTGTTCAACATAATGGTACTTCTTCCAGTTATTTAACAGTCAACAATGGTGTACCACAAGGTTCAGTCTTAGGACCCACCCTCTTTACAATCTAAATAGGTAATGTAGGTCAGAGCATCCATGACACATCCTTACATTTCTATGCTGATGACACAGTTGTTTATTGTCGAGCTAACAGTTGCTAAGGCTTTCCAGCTTTTGCAATCCACAGTTGACATCATCCAATCAGATTTGTTCCACCTCAAACTTGTCTTAAATGACGATAAAACTAAAGGGATGTTTTTTTCAAATAGGAAGTTGGTCCCAGCAGTTCTTCCTCCGATTTTATCCTCAAATGGTGTCCCCAGTGAGTGTGTTGATTCCTATAAATATTTGGGTATCTTGGTCGACTCGCATCTCTCTTTTAAGCTCCATGTGGAAAATCTAGTAAAGAAACTGAAAGTTAAACTGGGTTTCTTTTTCAGAGACAGATTCTGTCTAACTCTGAATGCTAGGAAACGCCTTGTATCTGTGACTTTCCTTCCCTTCATTGATTACGGTGACCTTATTTACATGAACGCTCCTACAAGCACCCTGCAGATGTTGGATGCTGTCTATCATGGTGCACTAAGATTCATAACTGGCTGTGATTATCGTACCCACCACTGCACCCTGTATTCACTGGTTAACTGGACTTCATTAACTTCACGCAGACTCTCCCGCTGGTACATTTTCATCTTTAAATCACTTCTTGGTCTGTTGCCTTCATACATCTCCTCCTACATGTCTCTGCGTGAGTGCAGCTACAGCATGCGCTCTCAGGACATTATTACCTGCAGTGTTCACTCAATGAGGACTGAACTAGGCAAAAGGACCTTCTCCTACTCCGCTCCTGTTTCCTGGAATATCTTACAAAAAGATTTGAAGCTCTCGACCTTGACCTCTCTAAGTGGCTTTAAGAATCTGTTGGACTCCTGGCAAGGGCCAATGCAGACATGTTCCTGTTTTTAGTTTTCTACATTTTCCTTATAATCTAGCTGTTTTTGTTCCTTTTTTCCCCATCTTATTTATATATAAAAAAATGGAAAAAAAAAACCTGTATGTCTTTTTATAACTGTTTATTGTTGTCATTGCTGTAGTCCACTGTTGTCATCATTCTTTGTTGAAATCAGGTCTCTTGTAAATGAGTGCTCAAGGCTCAATGGCTTGAAGGTTGAATGGACAAAAAGTTATCCAAATGGATCTTGCAACAACCGTTTTGGAGTGTTTTGATATCCATCCATCCATCCATCCATCCATCCATCCATCCATCCATCCATCCATCCATCCATCCATCCATCCATCCATCCATCCATCCATCCATCCATCCATCCATCCATCCATCCATCCATCCATCCATCCATCCATCCATCCATCCATCCATC
>NW_023628162.1:0-2302 GCF_014905685.2 Nematolebias whitei | reverse complement strand
AGTCCTCCCAGAAATGGAATGCCTAGTTCAAAATCATGAAAGTCATTGGAGATCAACCATCCTAGCATAGTGTTTTTTGGGATCAGCACCTCATCCATGCCTGTGTTACACACAGCAATAGATGTGGTCCTGGAGTCAAGACTCACTTGGTTCGTGGCTTCCACGGACAGTCCCAAGTTGAAAAATGCAGGAGAGGGTTGAAAATATGCCTGTTTATGGCTAATAGCTTGTCCAGCTATGATGTGGATTCGCACCATTAGGTTAGTCACCTGAGGTGGTACTGTGGTGGTTTGGTTGCTAGCAACCTGGCAGGCCTCTGCAATGGTCTGCCCAGCCTTAAGGTTTGCTGTGTCTAGCACAGGAGGATCCTTTGTGGCTGGTTTTAGGGACCACAGCACCTTGTTGATGGTGTCCACGCGGACACCCAACCTTACCAAAATGTCAGAGCCTATGTAGGATGCGTGTGGTAAGTTTTTGATAATGAGAAATGGGTGAACCAGTTCTCGTTGGTTTCAGTTCAGTTTTAGGTTAATGACTCCTTCTGCGGTCATTACCTGTGAACTATTGGGAACTAATGGAAAGCGGAAAGCTTTTTTAATTAGTTCTAGACCAACGTGTTTGTGAACCAAGGTTTCATAGAAAGCTCGGTTAATTGCTGATTTATCTGTCCACAGAGACAGAACAGCATCGTTGGTGTGGGACCCTTGGATCTCTACACCTTTAACTACCAGTGGTAGGTAGTGTTTGGTGGACTCTGACTGCTCCAGCTCATAGAGGAGGCTGTCTTGTTGGGTCAGAGTTTGGACCACTTGGTGGGTCTCTTTGGTTTCACATGATGTCAGAGGAATACTCACCGGGCTCGTGTCCTCGGCTGAGGAGTCCTTTGCGCCTTCCGCGGTACCTGCTGTTGGGCAGTCTGTGTTACACTCCGGAGGCGTATCTATTGGCAGTGGTTTGCTCACTTTAGTCCACATTGTTTGATCACCATAATCTATAATCGCGTCGAAGCGATTTATAAAATCCTGGCCAACCAAAAATGGGAATGAGTCAACACGAGACACGTGTACCGGGTGGTACAGTGTCATTTTGCCAATCTGCATGTGAACCATTGCTATAGCTGTCAGGGTTGTTCTCTTCTCTGAGAGACCCTGCATTTCTATAGCACAATCAGATAGAGGTATTATCCTGTTAACACCGGCAGCGGCTGTCCTCAGCTCCTCGAACAGTTTAGCTGACATAATTGTTATGTCTGCCCCACCGTCCAGAAGTGCTTCGTGTGTGAGGACACCTTCGAGTGTTACTGACAGGTACGCCTTTTTGGCGGCCCCCTTTCTGATAAAGTTACACAGAAACCTCTTGGGTTTTTTCTGACGCTTCTTCATGCGTTCAGAAGTGCTTGTGTAATCTTGGTTTGTCTGAACCGTCAGCACAGCTGTAGCTGTTTCTGCGTGTTCAGCTTGCGATGACTCGTCATCGTTTGTGTGTGTGTTTACCCCCCTTTCATCCGATGAGGGGTTGTTTGAGGCAACAACAGCAATGTCTTGGTGTGTCCCACCGACATCTGTAATGTTGTCATTCGCGCCCAGGGATGTAATAGTGATTACATCACTGCATAGTGCTCCAGGTCGGCTTCCCTTGTCAGTGCGTTTCAAATCTTCTAACATTTCGCATAATTTTTCTGTCTCTTCCGAGCTCAGAGGTGTAGGGCCTTTTTTCTGGAACCTTTGTGATTTTTTCGCCTCGGTACGTTTCGTCCGAGGTGGGAGGCGGCTAGGTACGTCTTTTGGGGGTTCCTTTCCGGACGTCCCCTGATAATATGGGTCCTCTCTGTTCCCATATCTTTGCGTCCTACGCATATCCCATTTACGATAATCACGTTCATCCTCTGGAAGAGGAGCCTTTTTGTCCCAGCGTGCACCTTCATTATGTGGTTTGTTAGTTTGAAAAGACTGCTTTTTCTCGCCTTTTTTAGGAGGAGGTGGCGACGCACGCCTTCCTTCCAGTTCTAGGGAGTGGGGTTTAACCTTTACACCAGGAAACACTTCTATGGGCGTCTTAGCGTGAGAACATGCCTCAAACACATTCATAGCACACTGTTTAATCTCACTGATGGATTTTTTCTGAAATTTACCATCATTTGCACTGATGTTTTAATATCAGTGTGGAAATTTTTGCTGAAAACAAATTTAAAACCTTCTTCTTCTTCCATCCCGGTTTCATTTCTGTTACCGAAATAAGCTTGGAAGATTCTTTTGTAATAAACTTTTGGATGTTCAGTTTTACCCTGCGTGACCTTGTCTGC
>NW_023628161.1:0-2302 GCF_014905685.2 Nematolebias whitei | reverse complement strand
CCTTCAACACTTTTCCGGGGATGTTGTCTGGGCCAGTTGCTTTGTGCAGATTAATCCTCCTGAAAGTACTCCTTACTTCTGCTGAGGTCACGCTGAGATGCTCTTCATCCAGTGGTGAGGTGAGTCTGGTGCTGGGTGGTCTGTTCGGGTCTTCAAAACGTGCAAAGAACTTGTTGAGGGCATCAGGCAGAGATGGGTCTTTGGGGCATTGTTCGCTCCTTCCTTTATAATCTGTTCTGTTAGAATGATATGACTGAATGTTAGAATGACTTGTTTTGAAGAAGAGAAAAAGAGTAAAACCAGAGAAGAAGGCCAAATGGTGGAAGCTGAAGAAGGAAGAATGTTGTGAGAAATTCAGAGAGGAACTGTTAAAGGCTCTGGGTGGTAAGAAAGAGCTTCCAAATGACTAGACTACTACAGCAACAGAGACAAACAGGAAGGTACTTGGTGTGTCATCTGGACAGAGCATGGATGATAAGGAAACCTGGTGGTGGAATAATGAAGTGCAGGAAGCTGTTCAAAGATGAAGGTTAGCCAAGAAGAAATATGACTGTGAAGAGAGGAGACAGGAATATAAGGAGATAAGATGTAGAGCAAAGACGGATGTGGCAAAGGCAAATGTATGGGAGGCTGGACAATAAAGAGGGCGAGAAGAACTTGTGACGAGACGGAGGGATCAGGTGAAAAGAATGTGCAGCAGGTTAGGCTTGTTAAAGATAGGAATGGTAATGTTCTAACAAGTGAGGAAAGTGTGATGGCAAGATGGAAGGAGTACTTTGAGGAGCTACTCAATGAAGAGAATGAAAGAGATAGAAGAGTAGAGGTCATAGAAACTGTAGACCAGGAAGTGGGAGAGAATGAGGATGAAGTCCGGAAAGCTCTGAATAGAATGAAGAAGGGGAAGACAGTAGGACCTGATGACATACCAGTGGAGGTTTGCAAATGTCTTGGAGAGATGGCTGTGAGGTTTTTGACTCAAATATTCAATGGCATATATGAGGGTGAGAAAATGCCTGAGGAATGGAGAAGTTGTTGGTGCCCATTTTTAAGAACAAGGGTGATGTACAGAGTTGTAGCAACTACAGGGGAATTAAGTTGATGAGCCACACGATGAAGATCTGGGAGAGAGTTGTGGAAGCAAGACTTAGATGAGAGGTGAAAATTTGTGAGCAGTAGTTTGGTTTCATGCTGAGAAAGAGCACCACAGATGCCATGTTTGAGAATGCTGATGGAGAGAGAGGGTCAGAAAGAAGTCTATTGTGTCTTTGTGGATTTAGAAAAAACGTATGCAGCCTTCTCAATAACTTTTTTTAGTAGGAGGCTATACTGTAGATGTTCTGTGCAGTGAAAATGTTGGTGAACACAAACCGGTGAAACACTGATCACTGATGAAAATGTCTTCCTTGCATCACAGCCATGAAAAGAGTTATGAAGTCATAATCAGCAGCAGCTGTCAATTAATTTAGTAGAGCAAATAACAAAGGTTTACATGAATCTAATAAAGAGTTATTTCACAATGAATTTATCTTTATTCATTATCTTGCTGAAGTCCCAGCTGAATGCATGCAGCTCAAAAACTTTTTGTTTTTTGTAACTACAGACAAGATCAGGAAATCTGATCCACATCAAAATCATGTTGTGAACATTTGAATACGACATTTTGGACTGTAACTTTTTGACTATTCATGTTCCTCAGGGGGACAATTAACCACCTTATTAAACTGCTTGCGAATACTAATTTAAAAAAATTTCCACCAAAAAACTAGTCAGTCTTTAGAGCTGTCTTAGCTTGAAATACAAATATCTAATTTAAATTATTTTATTTTATTTTAATTATGGGTTTATTTGTTTTAAAACTCTACAGTTTCTCTTTATTTGACAAAACATTTATTTTATGGGGTTTTAAGGGTATGTTTTCATTCAATCTTTATTTATACAGGTTTGTCTCAATGAGTCATGAGGACTCATTTACAAGAGAGACCTCTTTTAGACAAAACCACAGATAAGGTACATACAACAATAAACAACAGTGATGATAAACAACTTGATGACTCATAACATTTTGCTGACGAGTGTATTATGGACCACTGGCAGGACTCTTTCTGTTTCCGTCCATCCCCAGACTCCATCAGATTAGTCATTTGGACCAACCTTTTAACTAAACTTAAGCTAAAAAGGAAATAGCCATTGCAGATAACAGGAAAACATGAGCTCATACCAACCTGTAGTCCCACTCTAACCTGTAGTCCCACTCTAACCTGTAGTCCCACTCTAACCTGTAGTCCCACTCTAACCTGTAGTC
>NW_023628160.1:0-2302 GCF_014905685.2 Nematolebias whitei | reverse complement strand
TTACGTACAAACAGATTATACTACAATATGCCCCGCCCTCGACGAGTGTATAAAAGGAAGATAAAGAAAATAAATTAATGCTTTCATATTTATGCATTAGTCATGGTACGCATCAAATGCATTCAAGAATAACTTGATTAAACTTAAATTCTCTTTTAGGATAAACATTACTAACTTAAAACATAAACAATACTGTGTGAACATAATGTGATGCAGTGAGGCTCTTAGTGGACAACCAGTTCTGTAAGTTATTAAAGCACAAGAAAATAATAAATAAAAAGAGTATGCATGCCATTGAAGCCACTCTGCATTTTTCTGTGTTTGGCTCAAACCTGCAGGACTTCAGCAAACAGATCAGCCAGACATATGTGGGGAAACCACTCCATCTGTGTGCAAAGGATGCTTTAGCTTTGACTAAATCTCATTTCAGCTCATAAACGGAGTACGTAGATATATTTGAACATTAAATTTGCTCTTTCATAAACTTCTTTAGCTTTGCTACATTTTTTATACCTTGGTGACGATACTCCTTTACGATGAAATGCACGCTTTGTCCACTTTTATTATTTGTGTGAATGTTTACATTTCATTCTCACTGAGATCAGTTTTTCTTCTGTACATTTTTGTCACTTAACTTATTCCACAATTATTGTTCTGTTTCTAATATTCTTGACTCAAAAAGCTCATTCAGGACATTCCTGCTCTGAATTTTGGTATTTGTGCAATTTTTTCTTTTTGAAATATTTAGCTTTGTAGGCCATGTTTTTCTTGTTGAAAATGAATGGGACTCTCGTCACATCCTTCAAACCCTTTTAGCCGTTTATAACCTTTTACTGCTTATTTTAGCTTTTGTTCTGGTTCAGCTTTTTATAAGTTCTTTTTTCTAATTTCAGCTTCCTTCAAACTTGTTCAGCTATTTTTCTGCTCCCTTTGGCTTCTTTCTGCTAAAATTAGTCTTTTTTCTGCTTTTTCAGCATATTTTTAGGTATTTTTCCTACTCATTTTAGCCCTTTTTTTTTTTTTGCTTCTTATTTTTGCCATTTTCCACATTGTATGCTCTTTCTGCTAATTTCAGCTTTTTCCTCTTAGCTTTATTTTTTATATCTAGATTTATTGCCATTGTCAGCTTTTTATGCTCACATATGCTACATTTCTTCTCTATTCAGCTTTTTCTACACATTTCTCCTGTTTTTCTGCAGCTTTCCACTTTTATTTTCCTGCTTTAAGCAGATGTCAGCTGTTCAAATTCAACTCGCTTTAATAGAAATGAAACCTTGTCAGCTGGTTTTAGCTTCTTCAGCATCTTTCAGCAAGAATCCTTCAGCAATAAGCATTCCCACGAAAATGACATTTGTAGAGTTGTTTAATACTTTTTCACTGTTGAGTAACAATTTACAGTAGAAATGCCATTTTGCTTTAAGATGTTTTTCCCCAAATCAATGTATTTATTGGAATTCTTAAAATACATCAGCCAGAAAGCAGGTGTAACAATTATACAAGAAAATCTATGGTAATAAAAGCAAGCTGTTATAAGCAGTTTAGGTAGCTATGTAATTATAACTAAACAGTAAAGTGATAACTTACTAATTACATTCAACATAATACTTATTGTACAATTCAATAGATTATTACAACCTTGTGTTATGTGACAAAATCTAATCCCACTAATAGCGTCAAGAAACTGAAGCAAGAAAATGAAAGCAGAATGCAAAATTAATGCATGCAGAGTATAAAATACGATTCAGATCTGCATTAGGCTACATGGTTTCATATGAACAAAAAGTATGTTACTAAAGAAAGAGCTGTTACTTGATATCGAAGCAGAGGCTTGTGAAACAATCATGCATGACGACACTCAAGCCTAAGGTCAAGTCGACCTAAGAACCAGACTGGTCATGAAGTTCCAGGATTTGAAGAGCTTATCTACGTAACTGGACCCCGAGAGTCAGAAATACTACCTTGTTCACATTGAAACAACAGTGGTGTTCCTCAGGGATGTGTGCTCAGCCCCCTGCTCTACACTCTGTTCACCCACAACTGCTCAGCCACGCCTAGCTCAAACAGCATCGTTAAATTTGGGGTCAGGAAAAAATATTTGCTGCTTAATGTCATGATACAGTGCATCCGGAAAATATTCACAGTGCTTACCTTTTCACACATTTTGTTATGTTACAGCCTTATTTCAAATTGTACTAAATTAATCTCTATCCTTAAAATTCTACACACAATACCCCATTATAACAACGTGAAATAAGATTTTGAAATTTTTGCTAAGTTAAAATAGAAAACTAAAAAAAATCAC
>NW_023628159.1:0-2303 GCF_014905685.2 Nematolebias whitei | reverse complement strand
CTCCAAGCTCTCTTCGCCGCCAGCTGTGGACTCCAAGCTCTCTTCGCCGCCAGCTGTGGACTCCAAGTCGCCTACGCCGCCGGACGCGGCCTCCAAGTCGCCTACGCCGCCGGACGCGGCCTCCAAGTCGCCTACGCCGCCGGACGCGGCCTCCAAGGTTTCTATGCCGCCGGACGCGGCCTCCAAGGTTTCTATGCCGCCAGCTGCGGCCTCAAAGTCGTCTACGCCGCCAGCTGCGGCCTCAAAGTCGTCTACGCCGCCAGCTGCGGCCTCCAAGGTCCTACGTGTTGGACGGCCTCCCGGCCGCCCCCCTGAACGATGGTCCCGTGTTGGACGGCCTCCCGGCCGCCCCCCTGAACGATGGTCCCGTGTTGGATGGCCTCCCGGCCGCCCCCCTGAACGATGGTCCCGTGATGGATGGCCTCCCAGCCGCCCCCCTGAACGATGGTCCCGTGATGGACGGCCTCCCGGCCGCCCCCCTGAACAATGACTTTAGGGACGGTCTCTTGACCATTTAGATCTCATGTTTTTGCCTTAGTTTGTGTCAGTTCCTTGTGATCCCTCGTGTCTCCTTGTTTTTCTCCTTGGCTCCTCGTGTCTTGTTTTTCTCCTCGTGTCCTTTTTGCTCCTCGTGTCCTCGTTTTCTGGTTCCTCGTTCTCTTTGGCTCCTCGTGTCTCGTTCTTTGTGATCCCTCGTGTCTTTTCTCTGGTCCTCGTGTGTTTCCTCTGGCCCTCCACCCTTGCAGTGCCACCCTCCACCCACCCAAGTCCTTCGGGAGGGGGGGTTTTTGGGGACGCCTGGAGGCGTCCTTGAGGGGGGGGTACTGTAAGGATGGCACCTTTTGCTGTTTCTGTTTGTGTCTGTGTTTCCCTAGTGTTTCCTCGTCAGTTTAATTGTTGCCACCTTTGTCTCGTCACACCTGCTGTTAGTAATCACGTCTTGTCTTGTCCTTGTATATAAACCTCCTGTCCTGTGTTGTTCCTTTGTCGGGTCGTATTCGTTGGGTCTCCTGTGTTCTCCTGCGTCTTCTGAGTCTTCCCTGAGTTTCCTGAGTCCTCCCTGAGTTTCCCTTTGAGCCATCCGTTTTTCATGTAAGTCTTGCTGCCACGTCAGCTATTATTTTGTTCTTTATTTTCTATTAAAATACTTATTTTTGTAATCTGCCGAGTTGAGTCCTGTCTGCACTACTGGGTTCGTTCCTGACCACCAAATCCTGACATTACGACCCGACCACACATTAGAACCCAGCGGGCAGGGCTCTCTCGGCAACTCACCTTTTTCCTTTTTCCCCTCCGAGCCTTCCGTTCATCCTCCCGTGATGAACAAGACTACGATCCGGTGCGGCGGGTTCTGCACCAGGCCCGTCCATCCTCAAGGACATTATGACCAGGAGGTAGAAATCCTGTCCTCTCCACTCCTGGTCCTCGAGGAAAACAGAGCTTGGCACCGGAGAACCCACCAGGCTTCCGTTTCTGAGTCCGCCTCGCCCGGCTATTCGGGGTGGACGTCGGGGGAGGACGAAGAAATGGAGGACGATTTCTGTTTTGTTCCTGTCCCCCGACTCTCCCGCCGTCGCCGGGGAGGTAGGAAGCGGTCCCGGGGGCGGTCTGCGGCGCCCGGCCCGGTCTCGTCGGCTGAGCAGAATCATAGAGTTGGTTCCGGTGTTTTTGTGGGAGCTGGTCCCGCCGCCTCACCTCACAGGTTTCCGGTGGGGGCGAGGTCCAGCGTCCCGCGGGAGCTCCGGTCCACTCCTGTTCGGTTCGGCGAGTCCAGTCCACTTGACGTCACAGGGGCGGATACCGTGGTCTCACCTTCCAGGTTCCTGGTGGGGGCGGAGTCCGGCCTCTCACCGTCACACAGTGCCGCGGCTGTCCAACCCAGTCAGACCGTGCCTCCTGCGCATTCTCCCAGCGACTCTGTGGGGGCGTGTTCCGCTGCCCCACCTCCCAGGTTTCCGGTAGGGGCGACACCTGACACCACACCCTCATTTAAAGACTCTTGCCCATCAATCACATATTCACCCCATGAACTTGGGTCGACGCTCTCCAACTCTCCATAGGGGTCGACGCTCTCCAACTCTCCAGAGGGGTCGACGCTCTCCAACTCTCCAGAGAGGTCGAAGCTCTCCAACTCTCCAGAGGGGTCGACGCTCTCCGCTTCTCCAGAGGGGTCGACGCTCTCCGCTTCTCCAGAGGGGTCGCCTCCATGGTCGTCGCACGCTGCAGTCCTCCAGAGCTCCAAGCTCTCTTCGCCGCCAGCTGTGGACTCCAAGCTCTCTTCGCCGCCAGCTGTGGACTCCAAG
>NW_023628158.1:0-2303 GCF_014905685.2 Nematolebias whitei | reverse complement strand
CACCCAGCACACACACTTTTTGCCCCACTCCCCTCAGGAAGGAGGTTAAGGAGCAGTAAGTGTAGAACCACTAGACTGAGGAACAGCTTCTACCCTGAGGCTGTTAGACTCATGAATCTCTAACTAGAATAATCACTGTGAAAAACCATATCATGTTGCTGCTGATCTGTTCATGTTGCTGCTGATCTGTTTCAATGTTGATGTGTTCATGCGTGCACATCTGCTCACAGACTCATGTTCATGTTTGTGCTGATGTTCAATGTTTTATGTTATGAGTGCTTAGTGTATATTTAGTTGATGTTTTTCTTAGTTCATATCTTAGATGTTATTACTGTTTTTCTTATACATTTTATTGTTGGATGTAACTGGGACCTTGTGTACATAATTTCGCTCCACCACATGTACCACATGAGGTGCGAATGACAATAAAGAAACTCTGACTCTGACTCTGACTCTAACACACCAAATTTTAGCTCAATATCAATGAAAATGACTGAGCTATAGTCATTTTTGTGTTTCCCAATTTAAACAAGCTGTGGCGGCCATCTTGGATCAGGCTGACTCCAAACGTTAATCAGCTGTAGGCGTACATCCGCTGATTCTTCCCGGGGAGTTTCATTAAAATCCATTCACTGCTTCAGTAGATATTTTGCTAACAGACAGACAAACATTATCACCTGTTGACAGCACATGTTCTAAACTGAACCTCTTTGTCTGGACTGTCTAATAAACAGTTTTAAGATGCTAATGTCAGCCTCTCACCGAGTTTCTCACCTGTTTAATTTGACAAACATGCGAGTAGCAATGCCAGAAATTAGCCCAAAGGGAGTTCTCCTCCAGAGAAGAGTGTGATTGTGTTTGATCACGGAGTAAACAAGGACGTTCGCACGCTTTGTTGGTTTTTCAGAACTGGAGCAAACGTCTGTTTTGTGTGTGGAGGAGGAGGAAACGACTCAAGGTGGATTGTCAAAGTATCGGCAAACGGCTGGAGCTAATTAGAAAATGAAGAAAAAGATTGAATCAATTCCTTCTGAAGGGGAGAGGGGGGGGGGGGGGGAGGATCTGGGTCATTTTTTTTTAATTATCAGCTCGAACCAGTAACATTAGTTTGCTTTTCCTTCATAACGCCCAGTCAAGGGTTTAATCAGGTCCAGCTCGGAACGCCAGACTGGGAGCGACAGGTGGGCGCAGGTGAAAGATGGAGGATCTGAGCTCTCTCCTGACAGGTGCGGCTCCAGAGATTCATTTGAGTTGATTTTAAACGTGTTCATTCGCGCGCTTCAAACAAACTCCCTGCCTTTGTTTGTCCGCTGAAACGACATAAATCAGACGCCTGAAAGAAAAGTGGTACGACCTTGACTCGGTCCTTCAGGGTCACGAGGCGCAGTGAGGCCTGCCTTCATGCTTCCTGTTTGCCAGCGACACATTTTTGGGGTTGATGAATTAAAGACTACGGACGTCTCGGATAAAATCGAGCTAAGTTTGTTCAAAGCTAAAGGAAGTGCTGTCGATTTTTACTTAATTTAACTGATTTTGGCAAAAGACATGCGTGACTTTGTGAAAACTGGACTCGGATGTTTATCAGTTTTACAGATGTGAGCTAACATGTGGTGTGGCAGTAGCTGAGGGTCATCCACAACACATGTTCTGAGTGCTAACTGATTGACAAAGAGCTTGCTTTAAAATAATATTAACCAATGGAGTCTGTTTTTTTTTCTTCTAAATATATCTCATGAACAGATTTTAAAGAAACGATCGGTGGATGTATCTACAACGGTTTTGGATCCAACACAATTCAAGATGGCCGCCACAGCCAACTAACCTCACTTTATAATGAATTCAAATAAACGTTGATGTGTTTGTAGAAAGTCATCCACGTTATAAACTCAGAGCAGTAACTGACTGCATGAGATCTCTTTTTTTTTTTTTTTTTACTTTACCATAAATATTACAGCCAAGTCTAATAGTCTGTTAGCAAAATATCGCATTAACCACCAGATAGATTTTATTGAAATTCTCAGAACATACAGGTAATCCCCAGGTGAACATCTCACTCGGTGTGTGAACGCTTCTGAAGCCACTCTGATCCATTTTTCTTCCGTATGTTTTTCAGCAACTTTCTCGTTCCATAATTTTTGTGCTATTTCAACAGATCAAAAATCAAAACGTTCAGCTCTTTCAGGAGAAGGGTGCTATGACTTTTGGTGCAGCTTTAGCTTTTTGAAATATTTAGCCTTTTCTGCCATTTTTTTCCTCATAGAAAATGAATTGAGCTCATTTAACATCCTTCAAATCTTTAGATC
>NW_023628157.1:513-2303 GCF_014905685.2 Nematolebias whitei | reverse complement strand
ATCAAAGAACATGATCCTCACGGTGCTTCCAGGTTTCTCAAGGTGGGTCAGAGCTTGGTGCCTGAGGTAGATGATGGCGTCATCCACCCCGAGGCCAAGCCGGAAGACAAACTGCAATGGATCTAACGAAGACCTCATCAGGTGGCGCAAATGGTTGAGGACCAGCCTCTCGAGGGTCTTCATCAAATGTGAGGTCAGAGCCACCGGCCTGTAGTAACTGAGGTCCTTGGGATGTTTGGTTTTTGGTACCGGTACCAAACAGGAGGTCTTCCACAGTTGTGGTACTTTCCCCAGATTTCCCAGCATACGTCTGGTGTTTTACCTGCCTGCGTGCTGAAACCACGTGGCACGTTACAGTCAATACCGAAACTTGACACCGAAAGAAGAATGACATTTCAATCCATACACCGACCGACACAGTTCGGTGGGTGCCATTTAAGAACCTCGGTTTGGTACTCAGACCTACGTCTTCGGCCAACTTTTTTTCTTCATCCGTTTGGTCCTCCTCATCCTCATTACACCTTGTGAGTTCTACATTGACATCAATTTCAGCACGCTCCTGTTCAAATTGAAAAGGAGTAACGTTTCACATCACTGTTTCAGCTGGACGGAGCTAGCACTACAGGACGATAATACGTCATTAACCCAGAATGCATTGCTGCGCAAAAAAAACATGGTGACGTTCAAGTAAAAATATTTTATTTTAATTTATAAAAACTAAACAGCATACATTTATTTTTACTGTATTGTTTTTACATTTAAAATAAATATTTCTCTAATAAAGTCTTTTTTTAAAACTAATCATGGTCCCCTTTAAAACTGTAGCGTGTGGCGTTCCAAGCTAAAAGTCAGAGTCAGACATTCTTTATTTGTCGTTCACAGGATCCCAGTTACATCCAATAATAAAATGTAAAAGAAAAACAATGATAAGATCTAAGATATGAACTAAGAAAAACATCAACTAAAAATACACTAAACACTAATAGTATAAAAACATTACACCGAACAACAGCACAAACATGAGTCTGTTTGAGCAGAGGAGCAGTCATGAAACATGAAACAGATCAGCAGCGACATGAAACAGATCTGCAGCGACATGAAACAGATCAGCAGCAACATGAAACAGATCAGCAGCAACATGATGTGATTTTTCACAGTGATTATTCTGGTTAGAGATTCATGAGTCTAACAACCTCAGGGTAGAAGCTGTTCCTACCATACCATACCACTTTATTTATAAAGCACTTAAAACAGCGAGAAGGCCAACCAAAGTGCTGTACAGACAGAACAACAGGTAACACACAAAGCAAAATACAAAATGAGGTAAATCAGAGTATAGACATAAAAACGATGCAGATAATGACGACAAACCAGTGTGGAGCATACAGGATCAAAACACAGATCATCTGGTGTTGAAAGCTACTGAATAGTAGTGAGTTTTTAAACGGGACTTGAAAACCGAGAGGGAGGGGGCCTGTCTGACAAGCAGAGGTAACTCGTTCCAGAGTCTTGGTCCTGCTACAGAGAAGGCCCTGTCACCTCTGTGCTTAAGACGAGTTCCTGGAACTGTGAGGAGCAACTGGTTCGCTGACCTCAGGGAACTTGGTGGGACATACGGTTGTAGCAAATCAGAGAGATTGTGGGGGGAGGGCGACACTGTTCAGTGATTAGTAGACATACATGAGTATTTTGAACTGGATTCGAAAGTGAACTGGTAACCAGTGCAGTGAGGCCAAAACGGGTGTAATGTGCTCTCTTTTGCCTGTACTGGTTAAAAATCGGGCTGCTGC
>NW_023628157.1:0-413 GCF_014905685.2 Nematolebias whitei | reverse complement strand
TGTACAGACAGAACAACAGGTAACACACAAAGCAAAAACAAAATGAGATAAATCAAAATATAGACATAAAAACGATGCAGATAATAACAACTAACCAGTGTGGAGCATACAGGATCAAAACACAGATCATCTGGTGTTGAAAGCTACTGAATAGTAGTGAGTTTTTAAACGGGACTTGAAAACCGAGAGGGAGGGGGCCTGTCTGACAAGCAGAGGTAACTCGTTCCAGAGTGTTGGTCCTGCTACAGAGAAGGCCCTGTCACCTCTGCGCTTAAGACGAGTTCCTGGAACTGTGAGGAGCAACTGGTCCGCTGACCTCAGGGAACGTGGTGGGACATACGGCTGTAGCAAATCAGAAAGATAGGAGGTGGGGGGCGCGAAACTCTTCAGCTCTTTGTAGACATACAGGAGTA
>NW_023628156.1:0-2303 GCF_014905685.2 Nematolebias whitei | reverse complement strand
ATCTCTGTTAGCTTCCGGTCAGCAACATTTACCAGCTGTTACAGCTCCATTTAACTTTCAATTACACTCATTTGAGCAGCAGTCGAGAGGAAAGGCCTTCAGCTCGTAGCTACGGAGCAGAACAACAAACACTGACCGTCAGAACCGAGCAGCTTCCGGTGCTGGGAGAACATCACTTCCGTTAGCTGCTGCTCTTCAAAATAAGAGCTCCAACTGAGCTGCTTTTCAGCACTGCATCCTTTAGTTTCTGTGTTCCCATGGCAACTTGGAAATATTTCACTGAATTCAGACCCATGTGATGTAGTTTAAGAAGGATTAGTATTTAATCAAAGAAGTGTGATTTAAACTCTTCAAATCACTGAAACTCAGGGTTCAATCAAATTGATTTTTAATAGAAAGTTTCTCAGTGAAATCTTCTGAAAGACACTTTCTTTAGACATATTCTAGAATAATAAAGTTCACTCTTTGCATTTCAACAGTGGTATTTTTTCTTAAATATTGGGTTTATCTTCTCAGGTGTCAGACACTGTTAAGATATATTCATAAAAATATACAAATCAATAAAATGAACATTCATATTTCTACTTTTAAACATTTTATTTTCAAACGTAGAGTTTCAAAGCACAGCTGTGAGGAGTTGATCCAGATCTATAGATCAATAGATATCAGTTGAGCATTAGAAGAAGCACAGCTGCTGTGCAGATGTGTGTGGGGCAGATCACATGTGTGTTCAGCAGCATCCAGTTTGTCTCATGCAACAGGTCAGAGAGAGTCCTGTCCAGCACCTCAAAGGTGAGACAGGTCTGCCCCACATACTGAAACCAGTCCTAGAACTGGACCAGGTTACAGGCTCTGTGTTCAGGACACTGATCATGTTCATCAGGAACACCTGGAAAACAAGACGAGGACACAAACTAGATGATGTCATGAAAGATGAGCAGCTTGTGGTGCATCTTCAAGCAGAGCAGAAAGAAAAGTGTTGGATCTTCATGAACACAAGTCTGGGATCAACCTATTTATCAGAGTCCTGGAAACATCTGGATCCTTCTTCAGGATTTGAACAGCTGCTGTCTCCTTGGTCTTCAGGCTCAGACATTTGTCCACTTGGACAAAAACAGCCTTCAGCAATAAACTCCAGGACGGAGTGATGAGAGGAGCCGCCGAGCAAAGTTTGCCCTCCTTTAATGTCAGCTTTAGTCAGTGTGACTGTGGACAGAAAATTGTTCAAGTTCTTTTTTCTTTTTGTCATTCCAGCCACATTTAAATCACAGAGTGATCAAATCACATTTCTTCATCAAATAAACAACAATCAGGTAGAAAAACTGTCATCAAGTCCTAAAGTTCAGCCATTATCTTAGAAAAAACATCAAGTACTTGTGTAACATCATGACATGTTGTATAAATATAGAATACAGGCTGATCCATGGATCAAATGAGATCAACTTTATTAATAAAGCAGATTTAAACAACAAGAGTTGAGCAATGTGCTGAACAACAAAGGCCAAAATAACAGCCATAAAACAACAAAGTGAAGGTGTTCAAACACAACATTTAAGAACAAGTCAAAATATATTCTTAAAGGAGTCGATGAAAAAAGACTTAAGCTGCTAAAATCATTGGAAGCCGAAGGAAATGAACTTTTCAGTGTTTGAAACGTCTCAATCCAGAGGCTGAACATGATGGAGAGTAGAAGACTGTTGAGGCTCTTGTTGAATTCTTTCACTTTGAATTCTTCAACTTCACGTGGATCAAACTGGAACACATTTCTAACCAGTTCACTCCTTTGATTCTGTCAAACAGATGTGAGGAAGAGGAAACAGCTGTTCAAGGAACACTGGCCTTAACCAGCAGATGCTGCTGAAATCACTTGTGGACAATATTTGTCTCTGATGATCCACAGAAAACTCATCTTGTGTGCAGCATTAAAAATCACTTTTCCTGCTGCTTTCATGTTTCCACTTTGTTTTCACAGCAGATCTTTGCAGTAAAGTGGACTTTATTTCAGCTGATGTGTCCCGAGTGTTTGAGTGTGAGACCAGAGACATGTTTGAGTCTGCTCAGGGTTTAGAGGCTCACAAGAAACACTTGAATGAACACTTCCAGCTTCAAGTGTCTCAGAGAAACCTCTGTTTGTCTTTCTCTAAAGTCTTCAGAGTGGACAATCAAACGATGTCCTCGCATCACTTTTCACATTTAGGACACAATTGAAAACAGCAGCACAACATCTGTTTGATGAAACACTATTTGACTCCATGAATCATCAAATATTCTACATTTAGCTGCTGATGAAGGAAAGAAAATCA
>NW_023628155.1:0-2303 GCF_014905685.2 Nematolebias whitei | reverse complement strand
TCTCTGTAAGATAAATCTCCATCTTAAACTCTGCTTTCTCATAAAATTAGTACAGATATTTTAGAAATATCTGAAGCAAAGTCCTCAATCACCGCCGCGTGATTGAAGCTCATTATCTGTGAAACTTGTCTGTTATTATTTTCATGTTTTGCCAAATTAATGTAAATGTTTGATGTTAAACTTTGATTCTGAAAATAAATGACCGCATTCATTTGATGGGTCAAAGATAATAACGTCTCTCGTTCGCATTTCTGTTAAAATTCAATGCACGACATTACGCAGTCAGAAAGATGAGGAACTCGTGAAAATTGTATGCATATATCTCGTATATGTACTACTACACTCTTCCGCAGCTTAACTTCCAGTGACGTGTGACAGTGACATCATTATAGGTGGCTCCCACTCCCTCTGCAGTGGGATCCTAACTTTCACCTGAAGCTGCAAAAATAAATAAAACTTGTTGTTTTATACTCTGGTTGTCCATCTTATTCTGAATCATAAACCTAGTTTGTGTCAGAATAATCTCGCCAATGTGGATTCTAAGCCAACATAAGAATGGCTCTCTGGCATAGAGGGTTCCTTGGTAGGTCTGGCAGACAGATGCAACTTTTCATGACCGTGTTCTGTGCAATGTTCAGCATACCACCATTAGAGAATCTTCCTAGCCCCACACCTTCAGTGAGATCCACGCCTTCAGTGGGTCCTATGTCAGCAGCCACCTTAAAGACCACCACGTCGGACACCGCCTCAAAGATCCCCGCATCAGCTGTGGCCTAAAAGACCCCCACAATGTCCGCCACCTCAAATACTCCCACGCCAGCCGCAGCATCAAAAACCCACACCGGCAACCACATCCAAGACCCCTATGCCAATAACGCCTCCAAGACCCTCACACTGGCCGCGGCCTCCAAGACTCCCACTCCAGCCAAAGACCACATGAACCTGGTGTCAGCCAAAGACCCCATGAGCCCAACGAAGCCTGCTGCAGACCCTAAGAACAAGCCTGCTGCAGACCCCATGACCAAATCTTCAGCAGGCACCACAACTCGGCCTGCTCCAGACCCCACGATCAAGCCTGCTACAGGACCCAGGACCTCCACACCACTCATTGTCCTGTTCAGTACAGTGAGGCTGAACTTTCTAAGGACCCACACTAGAAAATGAAGTGGCAGACACTCACTGAGGTTGAAACCCCAAAGTATCCACCTCTACCAATGAATAGGTGGAGATTTGGTGACCCTCCACACCGCTCTGTGGGTGTCAGAGATGACAGCCACCTCCACACCTCGCTGTAAGTGCCGGGAATGACAGCCCATTTCCAAGCCTCACCGTGATTGTCAGGGATGACAGCCCACTGCCTTGCTGTGGGTGTTGGTGATGACAGCCCACCTCCTTGCTTGCCGTGGGTGTCAGGGACAACAACCCACCTTCACGCCTTGCCATCGGTGTTAGGGACGACAGCCCATGCCTTGCCGTGGATGTTGGAGACGATAAGCCAACTTCACGCCTCACCGTGGGTGTCGGGGACAACAGCCCACCTTCACGCCTGCCATGGGTGTTTGGGACAACAGCCCACCTTCACACCTCGCCGTGGGTGTCGAGGATGACAGCCCACCTTCACGCCTCGCCATGGGTGTTGGGGATGACAGCCCACCTTCATGTCTCGTCGTGGGTGTTGGGGACAATAGCCCACCTTCACGCATCGCTGTGGGTGTCGGGGATGACAACCCACCTTCATGCCTCGCTGTGGGTATCCGGAACGATGGCCCACCTCCACGCCTCACCATGGATGTCAGGGATGACAGCCCACTGCCTTGCCATGGGTGTTGGGGATGACAGCCCACCTCCTTGCTCGCCATGGGTGTCAGGGACAACAACCAACTTTCATGCTTTGCCATGGGTGTTGGGTACAACAGCCCATGCATTGCTGTGGATGTTGTGGATGACAAGCCACCTTCATGACTTGCTGTGGGCGTCAGGGATGACAGCCCACCTTCATGCCTCACCGTGGGTGTTGGGGACGACAGTCCACCTTCATGCCTTGCCGTAGGTGTTGGGGATGACAGCCCACCTTCATTTTCTCATCGTGGGTGTCTGGGATGACAGCCCACCTTCACGCCTTGCTGTGTCGGGAACGATGGCCCACCTCCATGCCTCACCATGGATGTCAGGGATGACAGCCCACTGCCTTGCCGTGGGTGTTGGTGATGACAGCCCACTTCCTTTCTCGCCATGGGTGTCAGGGCAACAACCCACCTTCACACCTTGCAATGGGTGTTGGGGACGACAGCCCATGCCTTGCC
>NW_023628154.1:0-2303 GCF_014905685.2 Nematolebias whitei | reverse complement strand
GCTGTCTTCTAGGATATTAAAAGGGAAGTCAACACATTTTGTTTAAAAAAACAAAAAAACAACAACAACAGTTTCAAGGGTGACCATTGTGATTATTCCTGGCGTCTGACTCGCGTGAATGTTGAAATAAGTGGTCAGTATCTTGTTTGTTTATTTTGTTGTTTGTGTTTTTGTCAAATATAAGACCACAGTATGAATGTGTAGAAAAAAAAGTTCCAGAGTCTAAAAAAAAAAAAAAGTTCCAGAATTTTCCAGTGACAATAAACAAAGAGGTGTGGGGTGTGTGTTTGAATTTCCTGAGAGAATGGACACAGAGGCGCAGAGTGTCATGTTACAAAAGTGCGAGCAGGAAAGTTTTAAACCGGTAAAGGAACAAGTTGAAATTGTGAGACAAGCACTAGAGATGTTGGAATATAATAAAAAGCTAAAAAAAAGCTCTCGTGCAAAAATTACAAAAAATAGAAAATAATGCTCAAGAGGGACAAGATGTGATATCTTTAATGTGGGATAAAATTAAAGAATGCTCGAGAGATGAGGATAAGTTTGACAAGCAAAAAAGAGAGGCGAACGCCCTGCAGAAAGGTAAATACAGAAAGTTAATGAGGGAGGTTAAATATGAAAGGAAAGAGTGGTTGAAATTGGTCTTTGTGGCACAGGGTTCGTCCCATTTGTTGAGAAAACAGCAACTGGTGGAGCAGCCTAAAACAAAGAGTGAGGAAGTGGGTAGTTCAGCTCCCCCTCCTTATAACCCAAGCGGCAATCAGTTAGCACATCCCCCCACAGGAATGTACCCCATATATCACATAACAGATGGAAGGTTACAGGTGGGGGAGGTCACTGACACCCCCTCGCAGCTGAGGGGGGAGTCACCCATCCCAGTTAAAACAAAACCCCTTGTGGCACCAGGAATGAAGCCGTGTTTTACACAGTCCACCAGTACACCATTCCAAACCGAGGGTGGAGGGAACACAAAGAACACGCAGCAATGGGTAATTAAAGATGGGTGGAGTCAGTCTGCTAATCCCACAGGACACCCTGATTCGCACACTTCTTCCCTCTTTGCACCCTCAGCATCTCCCTCTGACAGCTCTCAGGATGGAGAGGGCGTGCTCGTGGGTCTGCAGGGTTGGAAGAATCGTGCAGGGTTGTCTCAAAACCCGCTCACCTGTACTCACCAATTGCCTGCCACGCCCCAGACACGCGTACAGAATCCTTTTTGGCCACAAGCAATACGAATTACTTCTGATTTGTCGGCAGCTCTTCCACCACCAGATCACGCTTCTATCCCTGTTGAAAACGTGGATCTATCGTTAAGTACTGGTTCTTTTCCCCTTCTGCAGGCAGGAAATCAGATACGTTATAAACCTCTTGCGCTAGGTGATGTGCAGGCGTTAGTGGACAAACTCCCTCCCCTCACAGAAGGAGGAAGTAAGTGGTTGAATGTAGTGGACTCCTTAACTAAAGGTATTAATTTAGCTGTGGGAGACATGAGGGTGCTGTTGGGAAGGTGTGTAACTTCTACTAGGATGGATGAGATAGAGAGAGCTGCTGGGTGGAATCGTAACATACCTGACTCAACTTGCATGTTGTTACAGTATCAGAGACTTGCCGCCGCTCTCAGACAGGCTTATCCCCTTCCAGAAGGTACAGGGGTTCCTAAGTTCACCTGGAAGCCTGGTCAGAACCCCACTGCATATTTAGATGTGTGTAAACAGGACTGGTATGACAGAACACACTGCCATGGTCAGGGGGAAAATCAAAAGTATTTTTTTAGACAAGCAATACTAGATGGTGTACCCGCAGCAGTCAGTAAGGCAATGAAAATTAACCCTGATTTGCCCACAGCAGATGCTGCCCAGTGGGAACGGCATCTTATTCATCATCTGCAATGTGTGGCTGATGAGGAGACTAAAACTTCTTCTGAACTGAAAGATATGCAAACGCAGCTCTTAAAGCTACAATTGAAACAGGCTAGGGATGTAGTTAAATTTAAAAAAAAGAGTCAAAACAGATGGTACAAGCTGACACTGTTTTTCAGTGTTCTGAGGCTGCTTATCAGTGTCCTGTAACCGCCCAACCCCCGCTTCCTGTTGTATATCCTCGGGGACGGCCCAGAGGGCAGTGGGGAGAAAGAGGGGGGTCTCGGGGCAGAGGTTTCGGTCGGGGGTACACGCAGGGAGGCAGAGCACAAGATGTCTGTCACTACTGTCACAAACCAGGTCATTGGGCGCGGGATTGTTATCACAAGCAGGCCACCGCCCAAAGAGGAGGAGCACATCACTACTCAGCTCCCAACCACCAGA
>NW_023628153.1:0-2304 GCF_014905685.2 Nematolebias whitei | reverse complement strand
GAGTGAGGGCAGTTGAGATCAGGCGTGTGGACAATGAGCGAATACAAGGTATACAACAGCAACCACAAGTTATTAGAATGGCTAAACAAACTCCTATGGAGATAATCAGGGACATGATTATGCCCTTCCACCGGCCAAACATTTTGTTGAACCAATCAGGAATTGGATTGTTAATCCCAGAGGCATCCTGCATTTCTTGAGATAGGTCCTTCAGTCCTTTTAGGGCTCTGGCTACTTTACCATCGGGTGCTGTATTGTTTGGTATAAAGGTACAACATTGTTTACCAATCATGGAGCACACGCCTCCCTTCTCTGCTAATAACATGTCTAAAGCCATCCTGTTTTGGATTGCCATTTTGTATGTGGGACGTAGTTGGTCAGACAGGCCTTCAATGGCATCACGAGTTAGGTTGGTTAGGCGCAAAACATTATAATGGACAAAATTTATTCTGGCTACATTTTTGTTGGTTGTCACAGGAAAAATGGCTCCTATAATAGGTAGATTTTTGAACCCTGCTTTTACTGGGTATTCATCTGGGACTCCTTGTGGGACCCCAATGGCGTTGATGTAGGTTTTAGAGTTTGCAAAAAGGTCAAGGTCAGTGTCTCGTCTTCTTTTAGTTTTGTGTTGGGTTAATTGATGTCCTACTAACGTAAGTGGGGCTACAAGGTGGACTAAAGCACAGAGTCCTTTGGTGTTTATAGGAATTTTTACTGACAATCTCTGGCCCCCACAATAGTAATATAACCCTGCTCTTGCCCAGGTGCCAACAATTTGTTTTTGTTCATCACTAGTGTCTACCTTTTCAGTGACGGTGCACCATTCATGGTTGATTTCCCCATAGTTCACTGTGGGGCTTTCTGTGGTAAAGTTAAAACAATGATACCCATTAATGATACGGTTTGGGCTAAAAGGTCCTGGATGTGTTTTATTGTGAATTGGTGGGTATATATCAGTCAGCGTGGTGCAGTTTTCTACTGGTTCTTGTCTAGTCAAATTTAACATGCATTTATATCCCCATGCATCCTCAGGAAACAGTGGTGCCGGTTGGGTAACTAGTTTAGGTCTGGCCGCAGCGCAGGCGACACAGTTGCTCAGCTGGGCTTCTCTTGCGGCTTCTATCAGCCATGAGAGCCATATGTTGTCATCTCCATGTCCAGTGGCACGTTCTATCAGCTGTTCAGGTTTTAATTTTGTATAATCTACTGATACAACTGGTATGTCATTTCCCCAGAACCTGTCAGCGGGTGTGAGTGTTGGAACGTCGGTAGGAATAGGGGTGGTTGGGTTTCCTATATCAGGAGTTTTAACAGGGGGGTTAAACTTAATTGTGATGAACCCCATCAGGTCTTCACCACTAACATCTGCACGAATCATAAAGGTGTAATGGGTTGGAGTTTGGTTGCCGGATGCTACAAAGTGTTTTGGGGGTCCTTGCAAATTAGTTAAGGATAAGGTTACAGGGTTACCGGTTGGGTCATAATCTCTTTGAAACTTAACTTTATCCCACCATAATTTGGTGTCATCATCAAAATAAGAGCGAGTGGGCGTCCACAACCCAATGTAGTGAGTTACGGTTTCCCATGGGCAGACTGGGCGCCAAGTACGAGGTTTGGGGAATTGGTAGAACATAGGTGATTTAGCGTTGCAGTTGGAGTGGGCAGCTGATGTCATGATAAGGTCTAAACACAAGTAGAGATCAGTGCTTCAATAGTATTGTTTGTAGGTACCACAATCAATTATATCACATAGGTCGAACTGAAATGAGGTGGTGGGGTTTACTTCATAGTCAATTTTGACGCCTACTTTCCAATCTTTACATGTTAGTTTTTGTATTTCTCTTTTCTTACCAGGGGTTTTCACACATGGTCCTTCACCTGGAAATAAACAAAAGTGTTCACACAAGAAAATGATCCCACATGTGAGAACAGTTACTCCGCATAGTGCTAGGGTGGTTTTCCATGGATGTTGCAGCAGGCCCATTTTTGGTCTTCCTGGGGGGAGAACCTGCAAAAAAGTCTGATGAGGGGTGGAGAGTTCTTTATGGGGGCAGTTGGTGGGGTGTAATGGACCAGGAGGGGGAAAGGTGTTTTGTTGTCTTGGGGGAGAAGGCCGCCTGGTGTTCTCTTGGGGGGTGGAGAGTGTTCGACGGGGGCAGTTGGGGTTGCAGAGGGGGCAGAGGGGTTACTTCAGAGAGTCTTACGGGGGTGGTGGCTGTTGGTAGGCTGTGATGAGAGGGGGTTATGGGAGAATCACAGGGATCGCCAGGGGAGGGGTGTTGGTCTGGAAACACTGCCTCACCT
>NW_023628152.1:1775-2304 GCF_014905685.2 Nematolebias whitei | reverse complement strand
TCCACAGCTGTTGGCGAAGAGACCCCGGAGACCACAGCTGGCGGCAACGAGACCCCGGAGACCACAGCTGGTGGCGAAGAGACCCCGGAGACCACAGCTGGTGGCGAAGAGACCCCAGAGACCACAGCTGGTGGCGAAGAGAGCTTGGAGTCCACAGCTGGTGGCGAAGAGAGCTTGGAGTCCACAGCTGGTGGCGAAGAGAGCTCGGAGTCCACAGCTGTTGGCGAAGAGACCCCGGAGACCACAGCTGGCGACGAAGAGGACTTGGGGCTCTGGAGGACTGCAGCGTGCGACGACCATGGAGGCGACTCCTCTGGAGAAGCGGAGAGCATCGACCCCTCTGGAAAAGCTGAGAGCGTCGACCCCTCTGGAGATGCTGAGAGCGTCGACCCCTCTGGATATGCTGAGAGCGTCGACCCCTCTGGAGATGCTGAGAGCGTCGACCCCTCTGGAGATGCTGAGAGCGTCGACCCCTCTGGAGAGTTGGAGAGCGTCGACCCCTCTGGAGAGTTGGAGAGCGTCGACCCCT
>NW_023628152.1:1593-1765 GCF_014905685.2 Nematolebias whitei | reverse complement strand
GTTGGAGAGCGTCGACCCCTCTGGAGAGTTGGAGAGCGTCGACCCCTCTGGAGAGTTGGAGAGCGTCGACCCCTCTGGAGACCTGGAGACCTGTGGCTCTGCAGCAGCCGACGTAGAAACCTGTGGCTCTGCAGCAGACGGCGAAGAGACCTGTAGCTCTGCAGCAGACGGC
>NW_023628152.1:0-1583 GCF_014905685.2 Nematolebias whitei | reverse complement strand
GACGGCGAAGAGACCTGTAGCTCTGCAGCAGACGGCGAAGAGACCTGAAGCTCTGAAGAGACCTGTAGCTCTGCAGCAGACGGCGAAGAGACTTGTAGCTCTGCAGCAGATGGCGAAGAGACTTGAAGCTCTGCAGCAGACGGCGAAGAGACTTGAAGCTCTGCAGCAGACGGCGAAGAGACTTGAAGCTCTGCAGCAGACGGCGAAGAGACTTGAAGCTCTGAAGAGACCTGTAGCTCTGCAGCAGACGACGGAGAGGCCTGGAGCTCTGTAGCGGAGGCAGGAACCGACTCCTCTGTGGTGACGGCAGGAACTGATCTTCTGCGGCGGCGGCGGCGACGGGAAACAGAAACTGATTCTGAAGCGACAGAAGCAGGTGCACCAATGGCGAGGCACTCAGCAGGCGGAACAGCAGCGAAGGTGATGGGTCCAGGAGTCAGAGGAGCAGGGGAGAGTTCAGGGTGTGTATAAGTGACCTTGGGTGTGATGAGTGACCTAATTTTTATTAATAACTGGTTATACTCAGGGAGCTGAATGAGACCGGGACGTGAAACTAAAGATTCTTCCATCAGGGAAAATAAAACATCTGAGCAGTCCGGGTTATTTTTAGCAGAAGTAAATAAATCTAGTAAAGTCTGGTTAATTTGGGCTAATTCATGGGGTGAATACGTGATTGGTGGGCCAGTGTCTTTAAGTGATGGTGTGGAGTCAGGTGTCGCCCCCACCGGAAACTTGAGAGGTGGGGCAGCGGAACACGCCCCCACAGAATCGCTGGGAGAATGCCCAGGAGGCACGGTCTGACTGGGTTGGACAGCCGCGGCACTGTG
Source organism: Nematolebias whitei (assembly GCF_014905685.2). NCBI lineage: Eukaryota > Metazoa > Chordata > Actinopteri > Cyprinodontiformes > Rivulidae > Nematolebias > Nematolebias whitei. The sequence continues at coordinate 756 of NW_023628152.1, read as the reverse complement.
TGACGGTGAGAGGCCGGACTCCGCCCCCACCAGGAACCTGGAAGGTGAGACCACGGTATCCGCCTCTGTGACGTCAAGTGGACCGGACTCGCCGAACCGAACAGGAGTGGACCGGAGCTCCAGCGGGACGCTGGACCTCGCCCCCACCGGAAACCTGTGAGGTGAGGCGGCGGGACCAGCTCCCACAAAAACACCGGAACCAACTCTATGATTCTGCTCAGCCGACGAGACCGGGCCGGGCGCCGCGGACCGCCCCCGGGACCGCCCCCGGGACCGCCCCCGGGACCGCCCCCGGGACCGCCCCCGGGACCGCTTCCTACCTCCCCGGCGACGGCGGGAGAGTCGGGGGACAGGAACAAAACAGAAATCGTCCTCCATTTCTTCGTCCTCCCCCGACGTCCACCCCGAATAGCCGGGCGAGGCGGACTCAGAAACGGAAGCCTGGTGGGTTCTCCGGTGCCAAGCTCTGTTTTCCTCGAGGACCAGGAGTGGAGAGGACAGGATTTCTACCTCCTGGTCATAATGTCCTTGAGGATGGACGGGCCTGGTGCAGAACCCGCCGCACCGGGTCGTAGTCTTGTTCATCACGGGAGGATGAACGGAAGGCTCGGAGGGGAAAAAGAAAAAAGGTGAGTTGCCGAGAGAGCCCTGCCCGCTGGGTTCTAATGTGTGGTCGGGTCGTAATGTCAGGATTTGATGGTCAGGAACAAACCCAGTAGTGCAGACAGGACTCAACTCGGCAGATTACAAAAATAA
>NW_023628151.1:0-2304 GCF_014905685.2 Nematolebias whitei | reverse complement strand
TCCCTGAAAGAGTGACCGCTGGCCTGGAGATGAGTGTAGACCGCAGAATCCTGGCCTGATGATGTTGATCTTCTGTGCTGGGCCATCATTTTGGCCAGTGGCTGTTTAGTTTCCCCAATGTAAGACTGATCACAGCCCTCCTGACACAAAACATCAAACACAATATTACTCTGTGCCGGGGGACTGGATCTTTGGGATGAACCAGTCTTTGCCGTAAAGCATTTTAGTGTTTAAAAGCCACTGGGACGTTATGTTTAGAAAATAAATGTCTCAGTTTCTCTGATACTCCCTCAACATATGGAATGACCACTGGTCTGGGTCTGGGTTCCTCCTTTTCACCTGACGGCTGACTGGAGTCCTGTTTGTGTTTCTTCTCTGCTTTCAGGAAGGCCCAGTTAGGATATCCACATTGCTCTAGAGCCGGTCTCGTGTGGTCAGTAAAATGTTGGACTTCCTGAGATTTAATTTTAACCCAGGTGTCGTCAACATACCTGAACCAATGACTTGGTGGTGTCCCTGAAAAGGACGTCAAGGCTCTCTTTTCTACCTCCTCCATGTACAGGTTGGCAACAGTAGGAGAAACTGGAGACCCCATAGCACACCCATGTTTCTGCCTATAATATTGTTCCCCATATGTGAAGTAGGTTGACTGCAGGCACAGTTTCAAGAGTTGACACAGTTGTTCTGTAGAAAGCGTGGTCCTTCTGCTCAGAGTGGTGTCTGAATTTAATCTTAAACTGACCACCTCTACTGCATCATCAACAGGAATGCACGTAAAGAGTGATGTGACATCAAAAGAGACCATTGTTTCATCAGTCTCCATGATGACTTTCCTCAACTTGAACTGACAGAGCTTCGTCTCTCAGCTGTGATAAAAAGCCCTCACTGTAGTCGAGTTAGCTCCATTTCCAGTTAAACAATCATCTGGGACGGACAAACAGAAGTTTTTTTCCCAGTTTATAGAAATCCCAGGTTAGCATGTGTAACACTAGTGTTTTGTTCTGTGCGACAGCTTTTTAACTGGACCAAGCTAATAAGAGCCGATCGTCCAGATAAAAGGATTTCTCTTTCCTGCCTTGTGTAACGACTCCAGAGCCATCTCCACACATTACGAGAACGTGCATGTTTCAGAATGATGGAAATGTGACATATTCACTCTTCAGATCTATGGAGGTGAAAACCAATCGTTCTGGTGAAGTTCTCCAGCAGCTGTTGGGAGCTCTGGAAAACACGTTTTTTGTGAGAAATTCCTGAAGTTCTGACTGGAGAGATGAGCTCTGTTCTAGAGAAGACAGAACTGTCTCTATAATCCCTCTGAAAAGGTGGGGGTTGAGCTGTGAACTGTAGCATGTAACATGCTGGTGAAGATTCTCAGTCATCCAGGACATGATGAATTCAAAAAGCGTTCAATACAAAAACAACTGGACTTTATTTGTAACAGAAGACGTCTCGCTCCTCATCCGAGGAGCTTTCTCAATTCAAAGAGCAGAGAGTGAGAGATACAGGTTATAAGGCTGAGTGAGATAAGACACACACACACACATACTGTATATGTAGATTGGCAGTTCACACCTAAAAAAACCCCTAAACAGTAGGTCTTTGTTCCTCTAATTCATAGTCGAGGCCCCTCTGTTCCCATCCCATGTAGCATGTAACCCCTTCTGATCAGATGGTCCATCCATCTGTCCAGGGAACACACTCGCTGCCACTCTGAGTAGTGCTCGGAGAGCGGGCATGCATTTGTGTTGTGTCATGTTTCTCATGAAAGTCAACCATACTAAAAAATCCTTACTGCCATCACTCGCTCCGGAGATACTCCAGGGGAACCCAATGGGGGCTCTGACAGAAAAAAAGACTGTGTACCTCTGTGCTGGACCCAGGCTGCGGTCTCACATAGAGCTGAGGTGAGTCGCGTGCACTGAAGGAGGCGTGAGCACTTTCTGAGTGAGACACCGTTTTGGTGGAGGTGTAGTGGACTAGGCCCATGTCAAAAACTAAGTCTAAGGTCAAAAATCTTGACCTTAAGAACCTTGTGGGACAGGAACTGTCATTTCATTGATTTGAATCCAGAAATACAGGTTCACCCATCCTGAGACTTTCTCTCTTGAAGATTCAAGTGAAAAGAACACTCTCTGATTATCAACATTTGTAAAATAGTAATGATAATAAAACAAAGTGTCTTAGTTCAAACCATTTTAGATGTTGCAGTGAACTAATCAATTTTATTAACTGTGTAATGATTTTTTCTCACGCAAAAGTTAGAACTCATGTCAAAGCTGTTACAGAGTAATTATGCCTTTTCTG
>NW_023628150.1:0-2305 GCF_014905685.2 Nematolebias whitei | reverse complement strand
ACTCTTCTATTATCCTGCAACTTATTTAAAAGGTATTTCACAGAACATTTTCTTGGCGTCACGAGCAGGATATGAAAAAGAGTTGTACAATGTTTAAAACAAAGAATAAAAAGGGTAAAGATGATGAGACTTAAGTTAAAGAGGTTGTGCCGGTGTAGTGAACCTGATGACCTGATGATCTGACCCTTATCTGACCCTGATGACCTCAAATCTACCAGATGGACAGAGACTGTTATTTTCATTGATCTGAATAAGTCTGAGCCATCTGATGACTTTCTTTCTTGAATTAATCAAGCAGAAAGGACAATCCTCTATGATCATTACTGTCTTACAAATGTTTTGATAATCAAATTGTGTTGGTTTCACTCAATGCTTACAGGTTGAAAAGAACTACTCATTTTTATTTTACATAAACAGTAAGTAATGATTTTTATTCCTCATTCAAAGAAGAAATCACCTGAATATGCATTTCTTGATTTTCTGTCTGAAATGAGTCAAGTCGTAAGTATGTGAAAGTTGAAGCTTCGGTCAACTAAATGTTTACTGAAGAAGAAATGTCATGTTTAACTATTTGAGAAGATAATCAGAATAGAGACTCCACGAAGTCTGCTTTTTGCAATAATCTCTCTGCCAGTTGTTAAACAATCTCATTCTCTGACCCTGGCTTAGATAACATCTTACGTCACAAAACCACACCTCTTTCTGGTACATCCACGAATCAGAAAGCTCTAAATTGAACCGGAAGTCGACCCATTTAAAATGTGGCAACTTTCCAGTTCAAGTGAGTTCTGAAGTTCTGAGAGCGTTGGAGCGTTGGAGTTTCCAGAGAGTTATGAGTCTGAGAGTTCTAAAACAGTTCTGAAGAGTTCTGAGAGTTGGAATGGTGCTGGAGCGGTTCTCATGTAGTTCGGAAGCAGTTCTGAAGCAGTGCTCAAGGAGTTCTGAAGAGAATTGGTTAGAATTCATGGAGAATGGTGAAGTGAATGGAAGAGAATTCGAGAATTCAGGAGAGTCAGAGACGTTGGAATTATAACTTCTGTTTGAACAACCCACGCACGACTATCTAAGGATTTCAGCAGCTCTCAACGGAGACGCTGAAAGGTCTGGAGGACTCTCTATCGAGCTGATCTATCATCAACAAGGTAACGGTCTCTTCTTCGACTAAAGTGTACCGGAAGCGAGCTGAAATCTGATGAAGCGTGCACGTTCTGGTCAACAGATATAAATTCCCTCACATAGTTCTCTGTAAGATAATCTCCTTTCATCTTAAACTCTTCTCTCTCTCACAAAACTAGTACAGATATTTTAGAAATATCTGAAGCAAAGTCCTCAAATCACCGCCGAGTGATTTGAAGTTCATTATTTGTGAAACTGTCTGTTATTATTTTCATATTTTGCCAAATTAATGTAAATGTTTGATGTTAAACTTTGATTCTGAAAATAAATGACCACATTCATTTTGGTGGGTCAAAGGTAAATAACGTCTCTCGTTACATTTCTGTCAAATTCAATACACGACATTACACAGTCAGAAAAATGAAGAACTCGTGAAAAAGTATGCATATAAACGGGGATATATTGTCATACTACAACTAGTGACACGTACCCACGTGACTCACTACACCGGGGTGGGATAACCCCCCGTTTCAGTTAATAGCATTGTGTTTGCGAGGTGGAGGGGGACGCCCCGAACCTTGGAATGATTCATTGAAAGCAGAGAATCCAGATGATGTTTTAACCGCTTTGCGGGTCATAGAGGTTAAAAAGAAAATGCAGGTGACTGGAATTCAGCACAGAATGTGGGTGTGTGCTGCTGCTTGGAAGAAACTGCAGGAAGAGAATCAGGAAACAGGAATGCAAATGTTGAGAGACAAACAAGTGCTTGATGAAGCGCAGTCAGCATGTTTATTGAGTAATCAGCATGTGAGGCTTCTGACTATGCAACTTGAGAGGATGCGTAGGGTAGCAGAGGGTGCTGTGGAACAGGTGTCCCGCTTGAAGAGAGAAAAATTCAGGAAAAAGAAGCGGAAGCGGAATGTGTCACCTAAGAGAATACGAGCCTTCGTTGCTCAGTTGGACACCGTATGGGATCCGTCGAGTTTGGACGGTAACATCTCAGGTGAAGATGATAATGATGATGATGATTATATTTGGACTGAGGATGATAAAACACCAGTTAAATCAGATAAGATGATGACCAAAGTAGCTCAGGTAGAGGGGAAAAATGTGAAACCAATGAAAAGGCATAGGAAAGAACAAATTATATCAGACATCAGACAGGAACGCAGAGATGCGCACAATGTAC
>NW_023628149.1:0-2305 GCF_014905685.2 Nematolebias whitei | reverse complement strand
ACACTTCTGTGTTGGCTGAGGTCAATTAGCTGCAGCAGCCATCTTGAATGAGGTCGACTCCAAACAGTCATCAGTTTCAATAATTAATCCAAAGCTTAATTGTTGAAGGTTTCTGTGAAATCTGTTCAGTGGTTTATGATATATTCTGCTAACAGACAAACAGGACTGACTCCGACAAATTATATCAAGGTTTTAGACAAAAGTATTGCACAATGTTTTACACTCAAAGTATGTGTTGAGTATGATGCTCAGCTACTACCACAACAACTGTCAGCTCAACATCTGTCAAACTGGCTGAGTTATAGTCATGTTGGTGTTTCCTGAAGTCAGTTGGCTGTGGCGGCCATCTTGAATTAATTAAATTCAGGAGTTAATCAGTTTTACATGGTTTTTCAAATATTATTTTCTGAGCTTCACTAAAATATGTTCACTTGGCTCTGAGATATTTCCTGAAAAATTGACTGATATAGAGTCATTTTGTTGTGGCGGCCATCTTGATTCAGGTTGACTCTAAAATAAATCAGTGGTAGACATACACACACACACACACACACACACACACACACACATCAACAACATTGTCCCTCCTCCTCCATCAGCAGGTGATAAACATGTCTGACCTCAGAGTCTCCAGTCTACATCGTGGACTCTCCAGAAAACCACACAGCTGCTTCACTCCTGAATCCTGCAGCTTGTTGTCACTCAGGTTCAGTTCTGTCAGATGGGAGGGGTTGGACTTCAGAGCTGAGCTCAGAGAAGAACAGCTGATCTCTGACAAACTGCAGCTCCTCAATCTGAATAAAGAATAAAACATGTAAGTTTAGAAACAAAACAAAACTTTTAAAGACGTGATGTAAACTAATAACAATAATTTCAGGACAATTCAAAATGATTTCTTTGATAACTGAACTTTCAGTCTGTTTCTGTCAGTAGACCTGCTACATTCACACATCAGCTCATGATTCACTCCATGACTTTGTTGTTTGAAGTTCTGTTGGGATACTGGGTCCCAGTAAAATGAGCAGCCATTAAAGTTTGAACAGGAATATTTGGATTAACAGTCCCATGGAATCAGCAGCTGTATAAATGTTAGAGTGATGGTCCAGATGTTCTGAAGAGGCTGTATGATCCGTTTCATTGATGGTTCTGATGGTAACGTCTTGTAAAATGCAAACATTTAGTTTGGACTCTACTGGTTTTACTGGAGCTTTTTAACACAAAGTGTCTCATGTGGCCTGTGAGTGTGTTCAAGTTTTCCAGCAGATTTCTCAGATTTCTTATGTTGAAATTATGAGTTCATTGAAAATGAGTTTGACTCAAATGAAATCATTTGAGCTGAAACTGGAAGCCACGGGTTAGATTTATTATATTAAATGATCAATAAAATATACATCCCTAAATAAACTTTGTATTCTGATGAAATTAGAAGTGAAAACACAACATTTGATTGTTTCGATGTGGAGCTCTGACTGGTTTTTAGGACGACGCTGGAAGTTTGAGTGTAGTTTTATTTGACAATCTGTTTCAAATCTTACAGCAGCTGGTAGAACTAGAATGAGATATTAATGCTGTTTCAGTCACATTTGAATATTTGGGATGTGATTAAGAAAAGATTCAGTGAACACATGGAGCTTCTTCCTGACAGCTTCACATCAAAGTGAGTTCAGTCTCTGTTACCATGGTGATGTGATCAGGCTCAAAGAAATGCTGGTTTGTGACTCTGAGAACTTTCAGCTCAACACAGCTGTTCCCTTCACTTTGTAGTCCAGCTCTCTGGTGATCCACTGAGCGAGCATCACAACCTCATGAAGATGAGGTGAAAAGTGAACTTGCACTTCAACACTTCTGCTTCCTTCACTAACACAAGCAGACATATGTTGTCACCTTCCATGTTTCAAAAGTCAGCTTGATGTCATGTGAAGTGTGTGAGCTCCAAGAATGAAGTGTAATCTAAATGTAGAGCAGGGCAGCTCATTTAGTTTGTTTACCACATGTTGTTCTGCTTTCTTCAACATGTTGCATTATTTGACAGCTTCATGTGTGCACATCACACTGAAACGATCATTTCGATTGTTCAAGTGTTGGACACATCATTTGTAGACAAGTTTTATTGAGTCATTTCATAAGAAGCTGTGGGCAGCAGTGGTTAGTGCATGTTTGCCTCCCAGCTTTTCTGTGTGGACTTTACATGATCTCTCTTTGCACACATGGCTTTTTATTTGTGCACAAATTCAGCTCACAAACATTTTGTGCTTGTAAATCAGTTTAGTAACCTTGTAAAATAAATGTGTTATTTGTGCATGTG
>NW_023628148.1:1260-2305 GCF_014905685.2 Nematolebias whitei | reverse complement strand
CAGTTTGCTGCCCATGAGCAGTTGAATATACAACGCTGTTCAAAAACAAGAGTTGACATTCATAGCAGTTTCACAGTTTGCTGCCCAAGAGCAGTTCACTGTACAAAGCATTGTAAAATGAGAGCTGACATTCATAGCAGTTTCACAGTTTGCTGCCCATGAGCTGTTTAACGTACAACGCAGTGCAAAAACGAGAGCTGACATTCATAGCAGCTTCACATTTTTGTGCCCAAGAGCTGTTCATTGTACAATGCGGTTTTAAAACGAGAGCTGACATTCATAACAGTTTCACAGTTTGCTGCCTATGAGCTGTTTAATGTACAACGCTATGCAAAAACGAGAACATACATTCATAGCATTTTCACAGTTTGCAGCCCAAGAGCAGTTCATTGTACAACGCATTTTAAAACAAGAGCTGACATTCATAGCAGTTTCACAGTTTGCTGCCCATGAGATGTTTAATGAACAACGTGGTGCAAAAACGAGAGCTGATGTTCATAGCAGTTTCACAGTTTGCTTCCCAAGAGCAGTTCAATTGACAAGGCAGTGCAAAAACGAGAGCTGACATTCATAGCAGTTTCACAGTTTGCTTCCCATGAGATGTTTAATGTACAACATGGTGCAAAAACGAGAGCTGATGTTCATAGCAGTTTCACAGTTTGCTGCCCATGAGCAGTTCAATGGACAACGCGGTGCAAAAACGAGAGCTGACATTCATAGCAGTTTCACAGTTTGCTACCCAAGTGCAGTTCAATGGACAACGTGGTGCAAAAACGAGAGCTGATGTTCATAGCAAATTCACAGTTTGCTGCCCAGGAGCAGTTCAAAATACAACGCGGTACAAAAACGAGAGCTGACATTCATAGCAGTTTCACAGTTTGCTGCCCATGAGCAGTTCAATGTACAACGTTGTGCAACAACGAGATCTGACAATCATAGCAGTTTCACAGTTTGCTGCCCAAGAGAAGTTCATTGTACAACGCAGTGCATAACAAGAGCTGACATTCATAGTAGTTTCACAGTTTGCTGCCCATGAGATGTTTAA
>NW_023628148.1:0-1160 GCF_014905685.2 Nematolebias whitei | reverse complement strand
ATATACAACGCGGTGCAAAAAACGAGAGCTGACATTCATAGCAGTTTCACAGTTTGCTGCCCAGGAGCAGTTCAAAATACAACGCGGTGCAAAAACGAGAGCTGACATTCATAGCAGTTTCACAGTTTGCTGCCCATGAGCAGTTCAATGTACAACGTTGTGCAACAACGAGATCTGACAATCATAGCAGTTTCACAGTTTGCTGCCCAAGAGAAGTTCATTGTACAACGCAGTGCATAACAAGAGCTGACATTCATAGTAGTTTCACAGTTTGCTGCCCATGAGATGTTTAATGTACAACGTGGTGCAAAAACGAGAGCTGATGTTCATAGCAGTTTCACAGTTTGCTGCCAAGGAGCAGTTTAATGTACAACGCTGTACAAAAACGAGAGCTGACATTCATAGCACTTTCACAGTTTGCTGCCCATTAGATGTTTAATGTACAACGTGGTGCAAAAACGAGACCCTACATTCATATCAGTTTTACAGATGGCATCCCAACTGCGGTTCAATATATAACGCGGTGCCAAGATGAGAGCAGTCATTCATAGCAGTTTTACAGTTTGCTGCCCATGAGCTGTTTAATGTAAAATGCATTGCAAAAACGAGAGCTGACATTCATAGCAGTTTCACTGTTTGCAGCTCAAGAGCAGCTCAAAGGACAACACGGTTAAAAACGAGAGCTGAAATTCATATCATGGTCACAGTTTGCTGCCCATGAGCTGTTTAATGTACAACGCTGTGCAAAAAACAAGAGCTGACATTCATATCAGTTTTACAGTTTGCAGCCCAAGTGCAGTTCAATGGACAACGTGGTGCAAAAACGATAGCTGACATTCATTGCAGTTTCACAGTTTGCTACCCAAGAGCAGTTCACTGTACAAAGCAATGTAAAACGAGAGCTGACATTCATAGCAGTATCAGAGTTTGTTGCCCATGACATGTTTAATGTACAACGCTTTGCAAAAACGATAGCTGACATTCATAGCAGTTTCACAGTTTGCGGCCCAAGAGCAGTTCAATGGACACCGTGGTTCATAACAAGAGCTGACATATATAGCAGTTTCACAGTTTGCAGCCCAAGAGCAGTTCAATGGACAACGCGGTGACAAAAACGAGAGCTGATGTTCATAGCAGTTTCACAGTTTGCTGCCCGTTAG
>NW_023628147.1:656-2305 GCF_014905685.2 Nematolebias whitei | reverse complement strand
ATCTGTCTGATAAGGCTCACTTCGGACAGAGAGGTGTTCACCTTCATCGAGCGTCAACCTGATGCCACGGAAGGGATTACAACCTTCTGTGTGAAGCTTTGATCAGGGAGTACGACCCCTGCACGGGACCTGCTGGTTTCCCAGCTGCTGACAAGGTCACGCAAGAGAAGCATGAACATCCAAAGGTTTATTACAAAAGAATCTTCCAAGCTTATTTTGGTTACAGAAATGAAACCGGAATGGAGGAAGAAGAAGGTTTTAAATTTGTTATCAGCAAATATCTCCACACTGACATACGCATGTCAGTACAAATGATGGCAAATTTCAGAGAAAAATCCATCAATGAGATTAAACAGTGTGCTGTGAATGTGTTTGAGGCATGTTCTCATGCTAAGACGCCCGTAGAAGTGTTTCCTGGTGTAAAGGTTAAACCCCACTCCCTAGAACTGGAAGAACGGCGTGCATCGTCGCCTCCTCCTAAGAAAGGCGAGAAAAAGCAGTCTTTTCAAACTAACAAACTGCGTCATGAAGGTGCACGCTGGAACAAAACAGCTCCTCTTTCAGAGGATGAACGTGATTATCGTAAATGGGGTGTGCGTAGGACGCAAAGATATGGGAACCAAGAGGACCCATATTATCAGGGGAAGTCTGAAAAGGAACCCCCAAAAGACGTACCTAACCCTCCCCCACCTCGGACGAAACTAACCGAGGCGAAAAAATCACAAAGGTTCCAGAAACAAGGCCCTACACCTCTGAGCTCGGAAGAGACAGAGAAACTATGCAGGTTTTTAGAAACTTTGAAACACACTGACACGGGAAACCAACCTGGAGCACTATGCAGTGATGTAATCACTATTACATCTGAGGGCGCGAACGACAACATCACAGATGTCGGTGGAACACACCAAGACATTGTTGTTGTGGCCTCCAACAACCCCTCATCGGAAGAAGGGGGGTAAACACACACACAAACGATGACGAGTCATCGCAAGCTGAACACTCAGAAACAGCTACTGCTGTGCTGACGGTTCAGACAAACCAAGATTACACAGACAAGGCTGAACGTGTGAAGAAGCGTCAGAAAAAACCCAAGAGGTTTCAGTGTAACTTTATCAGAAGGGGGGTCGCCAAGAAGGCGTACCTGTCAGTAACACTCGAAGAAGTCCTCACACACGAAGCACTTCTGGACGGTGGGGCAGACATAACAATTATGTCAGCTTAACTGTTCGAGGAGCTGAGAACAGCCGCTGGCAGTGTTAACAGGATAATACCTCTCACTGAATGTACTATAGAAATGCAGGGTCTCTCAGAGAAGAGGACAACCCTGACAGCTATAGCAATGGTTCACATGCAGGTTGGCAGAATTACACTATACCACCCGGTACACGTGTCTCGTGTTGACTTATTCCCATTTTTGGTCGGCCAGGATTTTATAAATCGCTTTGACGCGATTATAGATTATGGTGATCAAACGATGTGGGCCAAAGTGAGCAAACCACTGCCAATACAAATGCTTCCGGAGTGTAACACAGACTGCCTAACAGCAGGTACCGCGGAAGGCGCAAAGGACTCCTCAGCCGAGGACACGAGCCCGGTGAGTATTCCTCTGACATCATGTGAAACCAAAGAGACCCCCCCGGTGGTCCAAA
>NW_023628147.1:0-556 GCF_014905685.2 Nematolebias whitei | reverse complement strand
TTCTGTGTAACTTTATCAGAAGGGGGGTCGCCAAGAAGGCATACCTGTCAGTAACGCTCGAAGGTGTCCTCACACATGAAGCACTACTGGACGGTGGGGCGGACATAACAATTATTGTCAGCTAGACTGTTCGAGGAGCTGAGGACAGCTGCTGCCAGTGTTAACAGGATAATACCTCTCACAGAATGTGCTATAGAAATGCAGGGTCTCTCAGAGAAGAAGACAACCCTGACAGCTATAGCAATGGTTCACATGCAGATTGGCAGAATGACACTATACCACCCGGTACACGTGTCCAGTGTTGACTCATTCCCATTTTTGGTTGGCCATGATTTTATAAATCGCTTCGACGCGATTATAGATTAGGTGATCAAACGATGTGGGCAAAAGTGAGCAAACCACTGCCAATAGAATTGCCTCTGGAGTGTAACACAGACTGCCTAACAGCAGGTACCGCGGAAGGCGCAAAGGACTCCTCAGCCGAGGACACGAGCCCGGTGAGTATTCCTCTGACATCATGTGAAACCAAAGAGACCCACCCGGTGGTCCAAACTCT
>NW_023628146.1:0-2305 GCF_014905685.2 Nematolebias whitei | reverse complement strand
ATTTTCTAAATTGACAGTGTTGTCCTGTCTCCAAATCTTCAGTCCATAAATGACTCCCCACTGTAGGGAGTTGTCCTTTGCTTACGTCATAGGCAATTGGCGCGTTCACGATCTGAGAGCCTTATTGGCTACAAAGATGCAGATGAACGCTTTGAATATTAATTCAAATTGCGGCCGTACTCTGTAGCGACTTCTGATTTTAAAAGTAGCAAAGTAAATTACATGGTCTAAATTGTACTTAAGTATGAGTAAAATTACACACTTGAAAGAAATACTCATAAAAGTACAAGTTCCCCAAAAATCTCCTTATTTACAGTAATGAGTATTTTTAATTTTTTACTTCCACCCCGGTTATAACACAGAAAAAAGGTGAATGCTGAGCCTCTTTCTTTTAGCTACTCTGTATTTAGTTTTCTTTCTCTCCACTGTTTTTTTTTTTTTTTTGTTCTTTTTTTGTTATGGGCATATGATGAGCTGGACTGAGCACCACAGTCATCTCCTCCTGCAGTGGATTCTACAAGGATGGCCCTGATTAATACTAGATCACTGGCTAATAAAACTTTTATTTTAAATTACTTTTTCTGCTAAACATGGTCTTTCGTTTCACTGTTATGCTGATGACTGTCAGATTTATCTGCCCTTAAAACCCAACAGCTCCAGCTCCGTTCGCCCTCTGCTAAAATGTCTTGATGACATCAAGCCATGGATGACTTCAAATTTTTTAAGCTTTAATGATAGGAGATCTGAAAACTGAACTCATTGTGTTTAGCCCTGGCTCTACTGCTGTCTCTGTTCCTGTAAACCTTGACGTTCTTCAGCCATATCTTAAGCAGTTCGTTGCAAATCTCGGGATGGTTTTAGACTCTGATTTTAAGTTTAATAAACAGATTAACTCTGTTCTACAAAAAAAAGCTTCTTCCAGTTAAGGCAGATAGCTAAGCTTAAGTTCATGTTGACCAGATCTGCCCTTGAAAAAAATAGTCCTTGCCTTCATTACAACCTGGCTACACTACTGTAATAGAGTATATGAGCATGTTTCACCAGTTCTGTCCTCCCTTCACTGGCTCTCTGTATGTATCAGAATAGATTTTAAAATTCTCCTGCTGACATTTAAGTGCATTAATGTCCTTGCACCCTCTGACCTACTTCAACCTTATGTTCCTTCTCGGGCGCTGAGATCATCTGACAGCTGCTTTTGGTTGTGCCAAAAAAACAGGTTGAAGCTCAAGGAGATTGAGCTTTTTCAGTCCTAAACTCTGGAACAGTCTGCCCCTCAACATGAGACAGGCCACTTCACTTCCTGTTTTTAAATCTCTCCTGAAAACCCATGTATTCATTGACATTTAACACAGTATGATCTGATTTATTATCCCATTGTTTCTCATTGTTTTTATTTTTGATGCCTTTAATTATATGTTGTTTTATACTTGATGCTGTGATTTTAATGTTAAGCACTTTGGTATCGGTTTCTGTTTTTAAATGTGCCTTATAAGTAAATTTGACTTGACTTGATGGAAAGACATTACTAAAATTAAAAGCCGTGAAAAATTGCACATTGCCCGTTGCTTTTCAGAGTTTCATACTTGACATTATCTCATGTTGGCAAATGGCGTTTCCGTTTTGGTCAAACCTTGAAAATAGCGTTATGCTCTATTATTATATATCTCACTGGGTATTGGGAGATGCCATTGCTCACAGTATGTGTTGAGGATGACTCTTAGCTACTACTACCACTGAGATTATCACACATTACCATTACCACCATCAAAATGATGGGGACATTTTAGTGTAAAGTCAAAAATGGGCAACAATGCAATCTTAGCAACGCAGAGGTGTCACACTCACTTACAAAAGGGGATCAAAATTAAAAGCTTTTTCAAACTGTGCCGGTTTCAGAATCTGCATTAACTCAAGTTAGATACCCAGCATCTTTACTTGGTTGCAGGTTGCTCAACAAGAGTTTGATTGGTCTCATTTGACATTCTCTGTTGCACTTTTGACATCATAATCAAAGATTACTGAAAAAATTAAAGTGACAAAAGTTTCACGTTTAAAATATCATCTTGGGGGCCAAATACGATGTCAAAAAGGGCCACATTTGGCCCACGGGCCTCGAGTTTGACACAAGTGATAGAGGATATATTATTGGCCGTAAATAAAAGAGATGATTAATAGTTTAATAGTTTAAATAATGAAACGTGTTCAATAAATTGTATTATTTTTGCGTTGTTAATTTCAGTATTCGAATAAGACCAGGTACTGTAGTGGACTAGGCCTACGTCGAAACCCAGTCTAAGGTCAAAAC
>NW_023628145.1:0-2305 GCF_014905685.2 Nematolebias whitei | reverse complement strand
AGAACTCGTGAAAATGTATGAATATATCCAGCATATGTCATACTACATTTGGTGGCCCGTTTACGTGTTCATAAATGACTGTGTATTCGTGTAAAGATTGTTTTTACATGTTGGCATGAGGAAAAGTAACAGTTTATCAGCTGTGCTGAAACGCAGCTCAAGCTGCGCCGCTTTGAAGTCAAAACGCTGCATGTTTAAGCGTGTTGGGCTAGTGATGTTTTGAAAGCTGAAATAGTGTCATATGTCTTGTGAAAGCTGAAATTGTACGCCTGTTGTGTGTAGCTAAGCTGATGAGCTGTGGAAAACGTTATTCTGTTTAAACTGTGGTCCAAACGGACGGAGGTTCTGTTGGTCCGGCTCGGTTCTGAAAAAGGTTCGGACGAGTTGTTTAAATAGCTAGAAAGACGTTTTTGAGACCGGAGTAGCAGACTCCGTGCAGCTCAGTGTTGATTCGTTACAGTTTTTAACAGAAAAAGTGCATTTTGACAGTTTAAAAGACGAAAAAGTGACGAACTTATTTCATGCTAATCTATCATGCTAGTTGCTGAAACGTTTTGTGATTGGTGGATTTGCTGCCGTGGAACGCTCTCATTGGATGAGAGACGTGTCAGTCAGTGACCCAGAAATGAAAATTCGTTTTCATAGGGAAATAAAATCTGCTTTTTAAAGCTGAAAAGCGCTTTAAAGTGTATTTTGACACGCTGGTTAAGTTCTTCGAAGCATACTCGCTGAAATTTTGCCACGTTAGAGTTTAAAATCCGTCATTAAATGATGTTTTTGAACAACGCTAGCGATGCTAATTTTGAGCTAACAGCTAACGACCGGATGAATGACGTGTCACGTCACTTCCTCCATGTCGGATGTAAAGTTACGACCGGAGCCTTCACTACGCTTAAAATCACTAAATAAAGCTGCCATATGTCCCAAGAAAACTCATGTTCATGCATAACAGTCGTGCTTGTTGAAACAACGCCACGTTTACGCTTAAATTCGTTCAGAAACGTTGATTTTAACCGAGTTTAGCCGAAGCTAACTTTAAGCTAAGCGGCTAACAACAGGATGTCAACCGAACATCACAGGAAGTCGTCATAGACTCCTGCTGGTAGAAAGCTAAACACTTCCCCCTCCTGGAGAAACTTTAAATCACGGTTTCACTTCAGTTTTAGGTTTAAAGAGTGAAATTAAATGTTTTTATTTTTCTGTAAGGCATTTTTGAGTTAATAAACGTTCCTCAAAGCTGAATAATCACTGTTATCTTGCATTTAAAAAGTAAAAAAGGTATTTATGCAAAGAGCATTTACCGAACACATTTTTATTCACTGATAATTCCTTAAGAAAAGGTACAAAATAAAATTAGAAACTTTTTAAAAGATACGGTTCAAATATTCACAGAGTTGAACAGTTTACTCATTTGCTGGAGAGATAATACACGTTTAATTGCAAAATCACTAAATAAGAGTAAACTTATCAGGAAAAAGAAACTTTTCTGTTTAAGTTACCACCTAAAAATAAATCTTCCTATTTAATTTTAAATAGAAGTTACTGACAGGAGGACAGGAGTAATAACAGTTTTTCTGAGGAAGGACTGATTAATCCTGATACATCATAAACTTTTCTTTTTCTTTTCACCACTTGCTTCTATTAGTAACTGTTAAAATAGCAAATTTCTGGAACAGAACGGTTTAAAAAACGTTTTAAACTGATGATTGCTGTGAGACTTTTAGAAAAATTGCAGGTTTATAAAAATTCAGTGCTTTAGAGTAAAATACACTAAAAAGAGCTTGGTAACTGGTATCTGTTGAAAAATAAGCACATAAAAGTAACACTGCCAGAGAGCATTTACTTAAATATTCATGAATTGGGGTAAAACCTACAGAGAGGTACCCACATTTGAATAAGTTGACTTATAACAGTACTTCTGTGTAAACCCAAAAAGCTAAAATAGTGTGAAAACTCATTGACTCGAATACAAATATTTACCTGTAAAATATCTGAAGCTTGCAACTGTTTTACACAGATAAATTGCTACACAGTGAAAACATGACAGGTGTGTTAGAAAAAGAATTTGATCCAAAAGGGATGACGGACTGCTTGGAGAAAGCGTTGAAGCTTCTGACAGATTCCTTACATCCATATGATAAACAGGCAGAGCGCATGAACCCAAAAGAGTTAGTGGACAATCTGAAGGAGGTTGCAGAAAGTGTGACCTCTACGGAAATTACAAGGCCAAACTATGAAAAGCTGGCTAAAATTGCAAATTTGCTGAAAGAATCATTCTATACGGTTGTTGAGAAAGCTGATTACC
>NW_023628144.1:0-2306 GCF_014905685.2 Nematolebias whitei | reverse complement strand
AAACAGCTACTGCTGTGCTGACGGTTCAGACAAACCAAGATTACACAAGCACTTCTGAACGCATGAAGAAGCGTCAGAAAAAACCCAAGAGGTTTCTGTGTAACTTTATCAGAAAGGGGGCCGTCAAAAAGGCGTACCTGTCAGTGACACTCGAAGGTGTCCTCACACACGAAGCACTTCTGGACGGTGGGGCAGACATAACAATTATGTCAGCTAAACTGTTCGAGGACCTGAGGACAGCCGCTGCCGGTGTTAACAGGATAATACCTCTCTCTGAATGTGCTATAGAAATGCAGGGTCTCTCAGAGAAGAGAACAACCCTGACAGCTATAGCAATGGTTCACATGCAGATTGGCAAAATGACACTGTACCACCCAGTACACGTGTCTCGTGTTGACTCATTCCCATTTTTGGTTGGCCAGGATTTTATAAATCGCTTTGACGCGATTATAGATTATGGTGATCAAACGATGTGGACAAAAGTGAGCAAACCACTGCCAATAGATACGCCTCCGGAGTGTAACACAGACTGCCCAACAGCAGGTACCGCGGAAGGCGCAAAGGACTCCTCAGCCGAGGACACGAGCCCGGTGAGTACTCCTCTGACATCATGTGAAACCAAAGAGACCCACCAAGTGGTCCAAACTCTGACCCAACAAGACAGCCTCCTCTGTGAGCTGGAGCAGTCAGAGTCCACCAAACACTACCTACCACTGGTAGTTAAAGGTGTAGAGATCCAAGGGTCCAACACCAACGATGCTGTTCTGTCTCTGTGGACAGATAAATCAGCAATTAACCGAGCTTTCTATGAAACCTTGGTTCACAAACACGTTGGTCTAGAACTAATTAAAAAAGCTTTCCGCTTTCCATTAGTTCCCAATAGTTCACAGGTAATGACCGCAGAAGGAGTCATTAACCTAAAACTGAACTGGAATCAACGAGAACTGGTTCACCCATTTCTCGATATCCAAAACTTACCACATGCATCCTACATAGGCTCTGACATTTTGGTAAGGTTGGGTGTCCGCGTGGACACCATCAACAAGGTGCTGTGGTCCCTAAAACCAGCCACGAAGGATCCTCCTGTGCTAGACACAGCAAACCTTAAGGTTGGGCAGACCATTCCAGAGGCCTGCCAGGTTGCTAGCAACCAAACCACCACAGTACCACCTCAGGTGACTAACCTAATGGTGCGAATCCACATCATAGCTGGACAAGCTATTAGCCATAAACAGGCATATTTTCAACCCTCTCCTGCATTTTTCAACTTGGGACTGTCCGTGGAAGCCACGAACCAAGTGAGTCTTGACTCCAGGACCACATCTATTGCTGTGTGTAACAGGCATGGATGAGGTGTTGATCCCAAAAAACACTATGCTAGGATGGTTGATCTCCACTGACTTTCATGATTTTGAACTAGGCATTCCATTTCTGGGAGGACTCCCAGATAATCTGGTACCGAGTCAAGAAGCTGGGCCAGTATGGTTCACAAAACCAACACAGGTCATAGCCCTTTTCTCAACCGATGACGTCGACCAAGGACCTCAAACCTATGGTGTCTTACCCATAGACAGGCCCGACGACTCAGAAAGGGATTCATTGGAGCTCCCCAAGGAGCAAGAACCCTTATCAGTCTCATCACAGATTGATCAGGTGGTCGCCCAAGCCGACGCTCTGACATCTGATGAAGAAAGAGACAAACTTCGCCAAGTTCTTCTAAAATATGAAAAGTCATTTTCAACTGACTCAACAGATTGTGGGTTGACCTCACTCCACGCAGTGAGAATCCCAACCCCACCCAACGCACCGCCAACATTTGTCAGACAATACAAGATCCCTCTGGCAGCACACCAGCCTGTCCAGGAGATCATTGATGACCTATTGGTCAAAGGTATAATCAGACAATGTAATAGCACCTACTCTGCGCCTTTATGGCCAGTTTTAAAACGAAATGGTAAGTGGAGACTTACCATAGACTACAGGAAGCTAAATAAACAAGTACCCTTATCCAGGTGGCCAATGACTCAGCTCCATCAGGAACTGCCAAAGGTCACCGATGGTAAGTACTTCTCGACCCTCGATGTCGCCTCTGGTTTTTGGACCATCCCTGTGCGCGCCGAGGACCAACACAAACTAGCTTTCACTTTTGGCAGCCGACAATACACCTTTACCAGGTGTCCCTTTGGCTACGCTAACTCACCTGCAGAGTTCAACATCTTTTTGAACAAAGCATGTCCAGACGCCCACGAGCGTGGGACACTGATCTACGTGGACGACATCCTTTTGAGGCAGCCAACACTGGACTC
>NW_023628143.1:0-2306 GCF_014905685.2 Nematolebias whitei | reverse complement strand
AAAAATCAGCTGAAGGACGCAAAGCGTACTACGACCAAAAGGCCTCTCACGAGGAACTCCAAGTGGGAGACAGGGTCTGGTACTACACGTTTGCACCCAAAACTGGGAGAGGAGAGTCCGGGACCGGAACTCTCGCCCGTAAGCTGATGCCCAGATGGACTGGACCCCATCTGATAACCGACAAAGTGTCCCCAATTATCTACCAGATAAAAATCAGTAAAGGCCAAAAAGAACCAACTGTTAAATGGGTACATCGAAACCAGGTTAAACAACACAAGGCGTGCAACAACTCCTCAGGAGACAAAGATCTCACAAAATCTGACCTCGTGGGAATAAGGGTCATCCAAGCAGAAGATAACTAATGGATAATAAACTTAACCATAGTTTAAATTCACAGGACCTACCCTTGACCATGACGAAGCTAAGACCTATCTCTTTGTGTTTCCATAGGACAATGATGATACCACTACTGGTAATCTTCACCCTCTTGGGTGCCACCCAAGAGGGGCAAGCCGAGATCGTAACCCTTGGACCCACCTCGGGCATCGCTCTGCGGGACCAGCAGGGACTGCTCATCACAGATTGCCGCCTATACACTCGAAAGGTCTTCGTCCGCTTCGACCCCCAAACCGTGGTCCAACAACACATTAACATTAAAAATGAGTGGTTAAACAGGCCATGGTACACAGTATCCCTAGAGGGTGCTAAAGCAGAGATCCAACACATCCTAAAACAACTGCATAAATTTACTTACACTCAACAAGAGTTGGGCGGAATAAGTACAAGGCAAAAGCGCGGCATCGGCGGACTTTTGCTTGCTGCATCGTCACTAGGATCACTGTTCAGCCTAGGGTTGTCCGCATACAACACTGTCAGTATAACGTCCCTAAAACAACATGTGTATGAAGTAGAGAGCGAGGTCCCAAAGATCCGAGCGCAAATGAACCTTCAACTAACACAATTGACACAGGTGACTAAAACCGTAAAGGATACTGTTCTAGTGCTGAATACTCACACTCAAGAGATCAAAGCCCTCGTAATAGCGGTAAATGAGTTAGCCCTTAAGGTTGAAGCGGATTACGCTGTCGCACACCTAATGGATAGGATTTTTGCTGACATGCTTAGAGATATCAGTTCGTCGGTAGATACACTAGCCACCGGTAGGATCCCACCGTATCTAGTCTCTCTACAGATGGTGAACGACATCCTCAGCTCCGCTACGCACGAAAAAGTTACGCAAACACAGGCACACCTGGCTTACACTCTCGGTAGCGCAATCCCAATCTACGTCAATCACAAAACATTTGAAATGGCGTTCATTATCAACCTACCGATAATTCCCTCAAACGGCATATATAGACTCAGGGACGTCGTAAATGTTGGCAATTGGCACGGCGAAAACCATGTTCAAATTGACACACCAAGGATGGTTGCGTACCACGACGACAACCCCTCAGTTTACCTAGCTCCAAACCTGCAGATGTGTGTTCTCACTCGGGAGATACACTATCTGTGCCCGAGCAAACCGTTTATGTGGAATAAAACCGCGGGCATATGCGGATTAACACCTATTCCGGAAAATTCGAAGTGCTCAACGACCGTAACGCCTCGACACCTGGCTAAAGATGCAAAAGCGGAAATAATTGGCTCTCGTTGGCTAGTGAACGCTCCTCAAAGACAGGCGATCATAGCCTACGATCAACCCGGGGCAAATAGACCTTTGGCGTTACCGGACAAAACGATGTGGATCAGTGTTCCCCAGGGAACAACCATACACATTGGTGATTTGACGCTCTATCACCTCGATCCGGAACGATGGGACGCGACTCTGGATGACTCAGAGTACCTGAGAAATATGTCTATAGACATAGATCCAGAGACTCTGGGAAGGATCCGTTTTGAAGGCACCCAAGTCGTCGACGTGGAACCAATAAACCAAGTTCTCAAGTCCCTCAGGTCCACAACTAAGAACCCGATCCAACCAATTAACTATGCGTGGTCGAGCGCGGACACATTAATCATAGCCCTGCTAATGACGATAACCCTCGTATTGTGTGGGATACTCGCATCCCTGTCCCGGGGCCAAACGTCACTCCGAGTCGACGTGGATCGCCATGCAGCGCACCTCGATATGATTATGCCTCGCGTAAGCGGGTCCGCAAAGAAGCCACTCACACGGGACAGCGCGACTGAAACTGACAACCAGGGTGAGGAGGAGCAGTGAAACGATGTTTCTAGATGCTTAGTCACTACTCTTGTCGGTGTTGAAACGTTGTTTAGTTGATTTTGGTTGTTTCTGAGGTAAG
>NW_023628142.1:0-2306 GCF_014905685.2 Nematolebias whitei | reverse complement strand
AAGTATTTTTTATAACATCAGTATAACATAGTATAACATCAGCGACTATACTTCCTCAGGCGGCTAAGGCGAGTTGGTCTGGGAAGCTCAGTCCTCACCTCCTTCTACAGGTGTGCAGTGGAGAGCATCCTGTGCTCCAGCATCAACGTGTGGCATGGAGGCTGCACAGCTGCAGAAAGAAAAGCTCTGCAGAGAGTGGTGAAGGCTGCACAGAAGACTGATGGAGTCAGTCTCCCCACCATCATACACATCTACACCTCTAGATGCAGGAAGAAGGCCACCTGCATCATGAAGGACCCCACTCACCCAGCACATACACTTTTTGCCCCACTCCCCCCAGGAAGGAGGTTGAGGAGCATTAAGTGTAGAATCACTAGACTGAGGAACAGCTTCTACCCTGAAGCTATTAGACTCATGAATCTCTAACCAGAATAATCACTGTGAAAAATCACTTCATGTTGCTGCTGATCTGTTTCATGTTGCTGCTGATCTGTTTCATGCTGCTGTGTTCATTCGTACTCATCTGCTCACACAGACTCATGTTTGTGCTGCTGTTCGGCATATTGTTTTTATGCAACTAGTGCTTAGTGTATTTTTAGTTGATGTTTTTCTTAGTTCATATCTTAGATCTTATTACGTTTTTCTTTTACATTTTATTGTTGGATGTAACTGGGACCCTGTGTACATAATTTTGCTCCACATGAGAACAAGAATAAAGAATATCTGTATCTGTACTTTTGCTTGTAATTGAGTACAATTTAAGCAGTGTAACAGTACTTGTACTTGAGTACACATTTTCAGTACTCTTTCCACCTCTGCCACTTAGCTTGAACTCCTCCATGTGGAAGAGCTTATTCTGCGTGGAGTTGAGCATACAATAAACATGAATATGCTGATGTTTTCTATTGGTTGGCATGTAAATAGTTTTATTTTTAATCTGTGGCACAGATAACATCACAGTGTTAATATTTAAGATGACTGTCCTCCTGTCTTACTGACAGCTGCAGCATGTCAGACTTTCAGCACCGTCAGTACAAACTGATAAAATGTTGAGCTGACTTAGAAATGTTATCTAATGTGTCAAGATGCTGGACACACCCAATTATGTAGGTTAAAATTTAAATTTAAAAAATGCACAGAGAGAAAAGATATAGTCATGCAAATTTAAAATAATTTGCTCATATAAATGAGTTAAGAATGCATCTCTTCATGGTTTAAAAGTTGAGGAACTTTTGTACCAACAAAGAGAAAATTAACGTATTGTAATAAAATTTCAACAAAGCTTTACTGGAATGATGAGTTTTACTGCCAAACATGAGTATTATATATACAGTAGTCCCTCGCTACTTCACGGTTCAACTTTCGCGTACTCGTTCCATCGCGGTTTTTCAAAGTAGGATTGAAAAAGAGAACAAATAATTATTGTACAGGACACATGATTGTCATCTTTAATATTACTCATGTGATTGGGACAGTACTGGATACTGTACTGTAAAATATTAACGAAAAATAAAATACTTGGGGCAGGCACCACAATAGTTTTGTCTCAATAAGCCTAAACTCTATCCGCGCTCATGACGACTACATTTCCCAGAAGCCATCAGTGCCCCTCCCATAAGCCTTCTGTTGAAATACAGTACAAGACGGAATGTTTTGATCTGATCAGAAAATGTTTGGCGCTTACTACAGTGACTTCAGCACCCAGTGGATTCAGAGAGCCGCACAGACTCCACCGGACCAGAACCAGAGCAGAACCGGACCTCCAGACCCACTGGTGAATCTTAAGAGCTGGTAGCCAGCCCACGAGGACTTCTGAGCAGGACGTGCGCCGCCGAAGGTCCGGTGCTCCATCAGGAGCTCACCGGGACTTTTTTCATCCCTTTCCCCACTCTTTGCCCACGAAGACCTCCAAGTGGGGACGCGCTGGTAAGTGAAATTTAGTAGCTACATATAAGTATGTTGTTAAAATTAGTAGGCTTAAGAGTTTAAAATATTGATTGTGGACTTCATCCCTGCAGGGTACGTCTGCAGCAATGGAACCGAGTCAGAGCAGAACCGAGCCGCTGCTGTTCTGCAGAGCTGGTGAGTAAAATTTAGTAGCTACATATACAGTACTGTACATATGTTGTTAAAATGATGTAAGTTTAAGGATTTAGAGCATTGCAAGAGTGTGAGAAGGGTTTCTAAAACCTTAATATATATATAAATACTAAAATAAATACAACGTTGATACTTTGAGGATTTTCACTTATTGCAGGGTTGTTGGAACGTAACCCTTGCAATGAAAGACTACTGTATACATATAT
>NW_023628141.1:0-2306 GCF_014905685.2 Nematolebias whitei | reverse complement strand
ATATATATATATGTATATATATATATATATATATATATATATATATACATATATATATACACGTGCTGAACTGTTTTGCAGTTTGACTACTTGTAAAGGCACACTGGCTTCACATCTGTTTACATGAAAGTGTAAAGATGACAGGAGGTAGTGTATCGTCTTTCTGAAAGGGTGTTTAATTTTGTAATGAAATATTTGACCCACTACCCCTTGTGACTTCAAATTAGGGGCCAAATGGTGGCAATTCTGAGTATGAAGATTTAGCTCCTCAGGCTTCGATGAGAAACCACTATTATGTATCTATGAATGTCTCACGTTTTGAGCCAACACAAACAAACCCGTCCAACTTGAGTACAGCCTAGTTTAGATCTTGATTCTTTTCAACCAAGCTGTGTATAATTTATCATTTGTGATAGGACTAAAAAATGCAGCTTTTATTGGACGAGGTGGGGGAGGTCAGTTATAAAAAATTATTCTAGCTTGGAGCGACTCTGACGTTTACCTTTTAAATAAACAAAACACGAGGCACTTTGTAATTAACATTACGGCTGCAATTTATGCTAAGAGTTACCGGTTAAAATTAATTAGAAGCTTCATACACACCCACAGCAGCACATTTACCCAGAAACACACTAAACAAATCAGTGTCACACTGCAGAGAAGAAACATCACATACATTCTAACCCACAGAACCAAAGTGAAGGACACGAACAGCCACGGCTGGGTCATTCTACTACCGCTATCTGAACAACACAAACCCCACAAGAGCACGATTTGAAGAATAGGAAGGTGGAAGCTGTCGAACCTTGGCTCCCACCTTGTTCCTTCAGGCGTATAATCTCGGTATCAGAGCCGAAGCTGTTCCAGGCTGTGCAGTTGTAGATGGTCTGGAAGTCCGCTGGGACAATGTTGCTCATGGTCAGCGTGGAAATGACTCCCTCTTCTGTGTTGACAGTCTCTACAGTGTAGCGCCCGGAGGTCCCGGACTCCAGAACGGTTTCCTTCCATGACCAGGCCTAAAAGTTTAAAACACAGAGTTTGTTTATTTTTGTGAGAGTTGACGATGTAGACAAGTAGACAACATGATGGATTCACATTTAGAAACAATAAAAATGATGCTGGTGAAGATTCTCAGTCATCCAGGACATGATAAATAAAAAAAAATAAAATAAAATAAAAAAAACGTTCAATACAAAAATTGGACTTTATATGTAACAGAAGACAAGTTTTTTTTTTTTTGGTAACAGAAGGATGAGGAGCGAAACGTCTTCTGTTACAAATAAAGGCCAGTTGTTTGTTTAATTAATGTTTTTTTTTTAATACAAATTATGTTACATCATAAAAAATTGTTTGCATTGTTTGCAACAGACTTGATTCAAGACGTTTAAGTTGACATCAACACCACTCACTGTGGTGACTGTCTTAAACTATCATCATTTAAAAAAAAATTAAATAAATAAATAAATAATAAACATATTCCAAAGCAGTTTGAACAGCAACCTTTAGTTTTGGTCAACTTTTTTAAAGAAAACCTATTAACTAATTCTGCTCTTTCTGTCTTACACCACACATTTTCCACAGCCTGCGTCATGTTACAGAAGTTGTGACGACACAAAGAAAATACATTAAACCTCTTCACATGACGGGCACTGTGACATCAGTCCTGTTGTGAGATGGCATCTGTGATGCTTAAACCATTTTAACATCTTGTTCTGTCACTAAAATGTGTTAAAAGTGCTTTTATTTTTTGTCCATTGGCTTCACTCTCGTCCATTTGTTCAGCTGCCATTTTAACGCCGTTTCTCTAATCTTCACGAGCTGAGATAATGTTTCATGGATCATTCCAAATGACATTTGCTCGTCTCAGTTCCGTTTTTCATAGAATGTGCTCTTTAGATTTGGCCACCGCAATACTATATTTAAGCATGAACAGAACATCTCGTTTGTTGACCTAAACCTCCTTATAAATGTTCCCAGAGTCAGACGAAAGAGGCCATCAGGTGTTTGCTCTCAGTCTCTAGCTCTGAACATACAAACTGCTTCCAGGTCTCTGCGGAACGCTCAACTTTTTCATTTGTCTTTCAGATCAAACAAAGAATGAGACCCAGATAAAACTCAATATGGTGTGCCATTTATCATTTTAATTTATTGTGTTTTGTATTTGACTTTTTCATTTGAGTACACTGTAAATGTCATTGGTCAGCTTTAGGTATTTAGAATGTGATCATAAAAAAAAATGTTCAAATTGGGCAATGAAAATAATATTTAATACACACATACACACACACACACACACACACACATAA
>NW_023628140.1:0-2307 GCF_014905685.2 Nematolebias whitei | reverse complement strand
ACCATAGAAACTACACCTGGACCACATAAACTACACCTGGACCACATACACTACATCTGGACCATAAAACTACACATGGACCATAGGAACTATGTATACTTGGATCACATAAACTACACCTTGACTATAGGAACTATACCTGGATCACATAAACTACACCTGGACCATAGAAACTACACCTGGACCACATAAACTACACCTGGACCACATGCACTACACCTGGACCATAAAACTACACATGGACCACATAAACTACACCTGGACTATAAGAAATACACCTGGATCACATACATTACACCTGAACCACATAAACTACACCTGGACCACATAAACTACACCTGGACCACATAAACTACACCTGGACCACATGCACTACACCTGGACCATAAAACTACACCTGAACCACATAAACTACACCTGGACCACATACATTACACCTGGACCATAGAAACTACACATGAACCACATAAACTACACCTGGACTATAGGAAATACACCTGGATCACATACATTACACCTGAACCACATAAACTACACCTGGACCACATAAACTACACCTGGACCACATACACTACACCTGGACCATAAAACTACACATGGACCACATACACTACACCTGGACCACTTAAACTACACCTGGACCACATACACTACACCTGGACCACATAAACTTCACCTGGACCACATACACTACAACTGGACCATAGAAACTACACCTGGACTATAAGAACTACACCTGGATCACATAAACTACATCTGGACCATAGAAGCTACACCAGGACCACATCAACTACACCTGGACCACATAAACTACACCTGGACCATAGAAGCTACACCAGGACCACAGACACAATGTTCTGACAAATTAAAAAGCACAATCTTTTTACATTTTATACTTTTGTTAGATGTAACTGGGACCCTGTGTACACAATGTCGTTCCACCACATGTACCACATGTGGTGGAACGACAAATAAAGAACCTTGAATCCTTGAATCTTTGAATCATGTCAAAATATATCACAAATAAAATCCTCCAAGCTCCAGTCATACAATCATAAAATACCTAAAACAAGAGCAGCAGGAAAGGTTTTATTAGACAAAAATAAAAGTGCTAGGATGCAGAACCACACCACAGAAAAAGAACCAGACTTCTGTCCAGTGAGTTGGATCATGACGAAGCGTTTCTTTAGGGAGTGAGTCAGGCTGAAGGAATGCTGCAGTTTTTCAGTCAGCCATCTTTAAATAAATGATTTCATGAAGGAAAAGAACAAGATGAACTCAGTGTGCAACCAACACATGACGTCCAGTAAAAGACCACAACGAGAAACATCTGGACCACAAAGATGGATTTCAATATTCTGCAGAGACCAGCCAAGATCAAAATCTGAACCTTTTCCAGACGAAATAATGGAAAAACACAAAGACAGTGACGACCTCATTTATTCAGTGCAATTCATATTATTTAATAAATGCTAATTAACAACAATTGGTGTCGCAGGACACAAAAACCTCCACATAGAGTAAACATGTTAATTAGTAAAAGTTATTTAAGGAAGTCAGCAAATTGTGTCGAACCTCACTTCATCAAAGACTCCCATTCTGAGCAGTTCACAGGCGACAGTGGAAAGAAATGACCCCCTTTTAACAGGAAACCATCGAGCTTGACTGGCTGGGGTCTGAGTTGATTATGGTTTCCATGGCCCCAGTGTGGTTTTTGTGGTCCAGATGTAGTTTCCATGTCCCATTTCTACTTTCTATGGCAAAGGTGTACTTTCTAAAGTCCAGGTGTAGTTTATATGGACCAGGTCTAGTTTCTACGGTACAGGTCTAGTTTGTATGGTCCAGGTTTGTTTTTTATGGCCTAGATGTGGTTTTGAATGTCTAGGTATAGTGTCTATGGTCCATGTCTGGTTTCCATAGTCCAGGTGTGGTTTTATATTGTCCATGTGTAGTTTCTATGGTCCAAGGGTATTTTTTCTATGGACCAGGTCTAGATTTTCTATGGACCAAGTTTAGTTTATGTGGTCCAGGTGTAGTTTCTACGGTCCAGGTGTAGTTTGTATAGTCCAGGTTTGATTTTTATGGTCTATATGTGGTTTTGATGGTCCAGGTTAGTGTCTAAGGTTCAGGTATAATTTCTATGGTCCATGTCTAGTTGCTATGGTCGAGGTGTGGTTTTCTATTGTCCAGGTGTAGTTTCTATGGTCCAGGTATGGCATCTTTTGTCCAGGTACAGTTTCTATGGTTGAGGTATAGTTTCTGTGGTCCAGTTGTACTTTCTATGGTCCAGGTTTGATTTTTATGGTT
>NW_023628139.1:0-2307 GCF_014905685.2 Nematolebias whitei | reverse complement strand
TTATGGCGAAGCCCAGATTTAACAGGTGTGATGTCAACACCTGATCCTGCATCAGCGCCTCCTGTCTGAAGTGACAGGAGCAGCAGATCATCCAGGTAAAACAAAAACTCTCGTCTCTGTGTTAGGATGATCGGTATGCGTTCTCTGGATGTTAACAACAGATCCAAAAACGGTCTCACCCCTCCGATCCGTGAGTAAAAACCTTGTGTTTTCTCTCCCTTGGGGAACTCTGTAGATTACTTTTATCAGAAAACACTTGGATTTCTGCATTTAGGGATGAGAATCAGTCTGGTGATGACGGGACCGTTTTTTTATAACTCCTCTGAATGGAGGGGTTCGGGTTGCAAACTGTAACTTGTACCATTTGCATAAAACCTTGTCCATCCATCTGAAAAACGGCGATCATGTTTTAGCCACTCTACGTAACGTTCGTAGGGTGAACGTGCGTTAAGTGATGTGTCATGTTTTGTACGGCTGTCAGCAGTCCGCCCCTCAACCGCCGTCATGCGTCGCGGGAATGTTTTCTGTGTGATCCCGGGCGAGACTTGTGCTGAAGGCGAAGCGTGTGACAGCTGATGACGCGGTGGGGCTGCGCGTTTGACGTCGCTGTGCGAACGTTGAAAAGGCGGAGGGCGTGACTTCATTTACGCCGTGCTGTTGGAGTGAAGGCTGCTAGCCCCGCGGGAGCACACGTTGTTCTCTGGAGGGACGCGCGCCGCTCTCGCTGGAGGGGCGCGCGCTGGAGGGAGGCGGGACTCATTACCGGGTTCTTCAGCTGCTTCATGTTTAAGCTGCGGTGAGCTGCCGAAAGCTGAGACGCGGTGGGTGACGGCTGCCCGCGTTGATTCGTCGAGACGGGTGTCGTTTCTTGTGAGAGAGAAAGGACCTCCACCCGAACCAGCCTGCGGACCACATTTATACCGATGTGAGCTGGTTAGCGCCGGCAGCTGTGTGTGCGCCAGCATCAACGCAGCGCCGTTTGGATGGAGGCTGTTCATTTTAGTGATCGACTCGTCATGTCAAGAGCGGCGGTGAGTTAAAACCCTATTTAAGGACACCGGCTCATGTGGAGGCTGTTCCATCCCACGAGTGCGAGTTGACACCGCTTGAGTGAGGATCATGCAGTTCTAGTTGGTAACGAGTTATTTTCGCTTACCGTTGTGCCGTGATCGACTCGTCATGTCTAGAGCGACGGTGAGTTAAAAAACCTTTAATTAAGGACACCGGCTCATGTGTGGAGGCTGTTCTGTGATCGACTCGTCATGTCTTAGAGCGACGGTGAGTTTAAAAACCTTTATTTAAGGACACCGGCTCGTGTGTGGGGCTGAGTTTAAAAAGCCTTATTAAGGACACCGGCTCTTATGTGTGCGGCCGCTGTGAGCTCATCCGGGCTTACAGACTGGCTAAAAAACAGACACTTTGATCATTAATGATGATTTATTTCAACTTTTGTGTCACTTTTACACACACCCTCCGGAGACCGTCATTTTGAGACTTTCTCTCTCATGAGCTCTGCGATTGTTTGCCCAGAGCGCTGTCTTGCAGGCGAACTCTGGGGAAAACGCTGAGCTGCAGGCTGGATTCTGACGGGCGGGGCTGGTGGTGGAACTCAGCGAGAGCCGCGGCCGTGGAAAAGTCGAAGCTTACTCGCGACGGTCCCTCCAGCGGGGACGGGGTGGGCCGCGCGGCTTGATGAGTTGGCGCACAGCTTCTGGCACCTCCTCCGACTGTTTCACTTCGCCAGCATGGTTTGAAGCTGCTCTGAACAGCGCGTCCGCGATGGCTTCATCAGGTCTTGTGCAGATTCTCCGGCAGCGAGGGGAGTAACGAAGCCAGGTGGGTCGATGGATCATCGTCATCCGCGCTGCAGTCCTTGACAGGCAAACCGTGGGAGAGGCACACATGTTGAGCTGGCGTCAGCTGCCTTACAGAGGGAGTTCTTCGTCTCCAAGGCAGGTCTGCGGCCTTCAGTCCCTTGGACATGCTATATGCTAGCAGCGAACGTTGTTGCTAGCTGCGGCTGCCTGAAAACACGTTGGTGGGCTCGATTGGAGAGCGTGGTCGCCGTCTGGTTCCTCAGGAGGGACGGGACGCTGCTCCGACCTGGGCAGCTTCGCTCCGGAAGCTTCCGCGAGGCTTGGCTCCAGGGGGGGTTACCGAGGAATAGCCCCGCTCGGTGAATCCCTCAACTCTGGTGATGGGAGCGGACTGGGGACCGACTCCTCTAATCTACCAGGAAAGAACCGTCTGCGGCCTCGCCCGTCGAACGTCCTGTTGGAACGTGAGGCCGTATGGATCAAGACGGTG
>NW_023628138.1:1874-2308 GCF_014905685.2 Nematolebias whitei | reverse complement strand
GCATGCATCAGGACACAATATCATTGTTTCTAAAAGTCCTCACTGATGACGCACAATAAATCTGGTGCAGATCAGATGTTGTATCACTGAGCTATAACTGTAGGAATAATGTAGGTGGTGCTTTGGAGGCTATTGGCCACTTATCATGGATCCCTTTTCAAAGGGCGCATAATGATCTATCATAGTAATTTTGGTGCACCTCGGTTGAAATCTGTACAATTTAGAACCAAACGTATTGCAATGGCGTCACTTCTTAATTCGCCATGCCGCCAAGCCCACATCCTCAAGCAAAAACGGTTTGCGCTTTAAATCAATTCAGACCATATTATCTGTCTTCTAACACAGGATCATCCTGATTAGGTCAATGGTGTCAAAGAGGGAGCGTTTCCAAGTTCAAAAACAGACTTCCTGCTTCGAGGGGGTGGGGATTTGAT
>NW_023628138.1:0-1864 GCF_014905685.2 Nematolebias whitei | reverse complement strand
CCAAGTTCAAAAACAGACTTCCTGCTTCGAGGGGGTGGGGATTTGATGTCGTCAAAATATGCCCATAGTGGATTGTCAGGCATCCAACAAGGATGAGTTATGCCAAGTGTCGTGCATTTCAGTCTTTCAATGTGAAAGTTATAATGTTTGGATATTTATGGCATGAAGCAAAACTTTGATGGCTGGCCACGCCCCTTTAACATATACAAAAACGCAAGCTATAGATAACTTTTACTCTCCAATGTCTTAAGGGCATATCAACCAAGTTTGAAGGCAATCCTTCAAAATTCCTAGGAGGAGTTTGTTAAAATTTGCGATTAGAATTGCTCAAAAATGACCCTTTGACCCAAAATGGCCAACTTCCTGTTGGTACTGGACCAGGGCTCCAAGAGACTTTTTCATAGTTCCTGAGAAGATACAGATGTTCACCAAGTTTCAGAATTATCGGTCAAAAAATGGCTTGGGGCTGAGGTTTTTAAATTTTCTAGGGGGTGCTGTGGAGGCTATTGGCCACTTATCATGACTTCCTGTTCAAGGGGTGGATAATGATCGATCATACTGATTTTGGTGCACCTCGGTTCAAAACTGTGGAATTTAGAGCCAAACGTATGACGACAGCGTTACGTCTTACTTAACCACGCCGCGCCGCCCACATGCTCTACCCAAAACTGTCAGGTTGGAAAGCAAGTTACACCAACATGTCTTCGGTCACTGGACACACTATCACACTAATCAGGTCACAGGGGTCAGATAGGGATTGTTCAACGTAAAACTTTATACTTCCTGTTGTCAGGGGGCGTGGCTTAAGTGATGTCATGATTTGACCATTCAGTCTTGCAGGGGACTGGATGTGGATCAATCAATGAAGGTTTGATGTCTCAGACAGTTTTCGTGTAGGAGCTATTTGCATTTCGTTTTTCATGGCGAGATGTCAAATTTGAGGTCTGGACCCGCCCCTTCAGCATGCTCCGAAACAAACCGTTTAGATAACTTTTCGTCCCCCATGCCTTTTGACCAAAATGGCCAAGTTTGAAACTGATTGAGCGAAATCCCTAGAACAAGTTTGTTCAAATGCGGAGGCTGTAAACTGCCAAAAAGGTGTGGAACTTGGGCTGGCATTCCAAAAAGGCCGCCTTCCTGTTTATCGAACAACTTTGGTGCCAGAAGGTTTTCTGTGCATCTTGGAGAATTGGACAAGCGTACCAAATTTTATGTTTCTACGACAAAATAAGTTAATGCAGAGGGTATTTTGAAAATTTCTAGGTGGCGCTCTTGATCTGTTTCTGTTGCGATTTTTGCCACGTCCTTAAAATATATAATTTTTCACCAGTCCTGATGTGTCCGCCAAATTTGGTGACTTTTGGTATATGTTAAGGCCCCCAAAACGCCAATTCATTTGGCGGAAAAAATTGAAGCTCGGGCCTGAACAGAGCGATTACAATAGGCCTTTGCAGCGCTTAGCTGCTTGGGCCTAATTATCAGTTCTATTTCATATAGGCTTCGCCCTTTAAGGCTGTTGCTGGTGAGTTTCATCCCGTCGCATGCAACACAGCACTGAAAACTTTAGTCCACGCCAACCTGCTGTGTGGGCCTCACCCGGTCCGTATAAATTATGGTGAGACCAGGTAATCGGCTCCCATTTTTCTTCAGCAAGCAACCAGCACTGTTTTCTACAATTCAATTAAATTCAATTCAGTTTATTTATATAGCGCCAAATCACAACAAAGTTGTCTCAGGGCACTTTACAGAAACATTCACATACATAAAAGCCAATTAGTCAAGTTCTCTATCTAAAGAATCCAGCAGACAAGTTGAATCTAGGCTTCGTTGCAGTCTCCCATCCTGAGCAAGCACAGTGGCAACA
>NW_023628137.1:1159-2308 GCF_014905685.2 Nematolebias whitei | reverse complement strand
AACACACTGTAACACACACTGTATTATACACTGTAACACACACTGTATTACACACTGTAACACACGCAGTATTACACACTAACACACACACTGTAACACACACTGTATTACACACTGTAACACACACACTGTAACACACACTATATTACACACTGTAACACACACTGTATTACACACTGTAACACACACACTGTATTACACACTGTAACACACACTGTATTACACACTTTAACACAAAATGTATGACACACTGTAAAACACACACTGTATTAAACACTGTATTAAACACTGTAACACACGCTGTATTACACACTGTAACACACACTGTAACACACACACTGTAAAACATACTGTAACACATACTGTATTATACACTGTAACACGCACTGTATTACACACTGTATCACACACTGTAACACACTGTAACACACACACTGTAACACACACACTGTAACACACACTGTAACACACACACTGTTTTACACAGTGTAACACATACTGTAAAACACACTGTATTACCTACTGTAACACACACACTGTATTACACACTGTAATACATACTGTAAAACACACTATTACACACTGTATTACACACTGTAACACACGCTGTATTACACACTGTAACACACACTGTAACACACACACTGTAAAACATACTGTAACACATACTGTATTATACACTGTAACACGCACTGTATTACACACTGTATCACACACTGTAACACACTGTATTACACACTGTAACACACACACTGTAACACACACACTGTAACACACACTGTAACACACACACACTGTTTTACACAGTGTAACACATACTGTAAAACACACTGTATTACCTACTGTAACACACACACTGTATTACACACTGTAATACATACTGTAAAACACACTATTACACACTGTATTACACACTGTAACACACACACAGTAACACACACTGTAACACTCGCACTGTAACACACTGTAAAACACACTGTATTACACACTGTAACACACACTGTATTACACACTGTAACCCACACTGTATTACACACTGTAACACACACTGTATTACACACTGTAACACACACTGTATTACACACTAACACACACACTGTAACACACACACTGTAACACACTGTAACACACACTGTATTACACACTGTA
>NW_023628137.1:0-1149 GCF_014905685.2 Nematolebias whitei | reverse complement strand
AACACACTGTAACACACACTGTATTATACACTGTAACACACACTGTATTACACACTGTAACACACGCAGTATTACACACTAACACACACACTGTAACACACACTGTATTACACACTGTAACACACACACTGTAACACACACTATATTACACACTGTAACACACACTGTATTACACACTGTAACACACACACTGTATTACACACTGTAACACACACTGTATTACACACTTTAACACAAAATGTATGACACACTGTAAAACACACACTGTATTAAACACTGTATTAAACACTGTAACACACGCTGTATTACACACTGTAACACACACTGTAACACACACACTGTAAAACATACTGTAACACATACTGTATTATACACTGTAACACGCACTGTATTACACACTGTATCACACACTGTAACACACTGTAACACACACACTGTAACACACACACTGTAACACACACTGTAACACACACACTGTTTTACACAGTGTAACACATACTGTAAAACACACTGTATTACCTACTGTAACACACACACTGTATTACACACTGTAATACATACTGTAAAACACACTATTACACACTGTATTACACACTGTAACACACGCTGTATTACACACTGTAACACACACTGTAACACACACACTGTAAAACATACTGTAACACATACTGTATTATACACTGTAACACGCACTGTATTACACACTGTATCACACACTGTAACACACTGTATTACACACTGTAACACACACACTGTAACACACACACTGTAACACACACTGTAACACACACACACTGTTTTACACAGTGTAACACATACTGTAAAACACACTGTATTACCTACTGTAACACACACACTGTATTACACACTGTAATACATACTGTAAAACACACTATTACACACTGTATTACACACTGTAACACACACACAGTAACACACACTGTAACACTCGCACTGTAACACACTGTAAAACACACTGTATTACACACTGTAACACACACTGTATTACACACTGTAACCCACACTGTATTACACACTGTAACACACACTGTATTACACACTGTAACACACACTGTATTACACACTAACACACACACTGTAACACACACACTGTAACACACTGTAACACACACTGTATTACACACTGTA
>NW_023628136.1:994-2309 GCF_014905685.2 Nematolebias whitei | reverse complement strand
CTGCATTGACATACCATTATGCAGAGCAGTCCAAGATGCGATACCCCTGGTCGAGTGTGCTTTGAGGTTGACGGGAGGCTCTAAATCTGATGCTCTGTAGGCTTCAGAAAAGGCCTCACACAGCCAGTGTGACCAGCGCTGGATGGATAACGGGCGACCTGCAGAAGCATCTCTATAATGCACAAACAATTGTTGAGTTTGACGCATTGCAGCTGGGCGCGCTATATAACACGTCAACGCCCGCACCGGACAGAGAAGATGAAAAGCTGCTTCTTCTTCTGATCTTTTTTTGTGGGGGGGGGGGGGGGGGGGGGAACCCCTCCAACGATATCACTCTTGATTAAAGAGCTCGTGATGTTTTAGGCATAAAAGCTGGGTTGGTCTTAAATCAGCTGAGCTGCCCGTCAGCCTGAATTCTAAGACATGATGAAGCAACAGAGAGGGCAGATAATTAGTTACCCTCTTAGCGGGTGTTAAAGCCAGCAGCAGGGCTGTTTTAAGAGACAAGAATTTAAGTGAAAACCTGATCCAGAGGCTCAGATGGAGCTTTGATCAGGGCTCGCAGGACCAGCGTTAAATCCCACTGTGGAGCAAGTGGGCATAAGGCAGGCCTGCATCTCTGTACACCTTTTAGAAAAACGTTTCATCAGCGGGTGATTAAAAGCTGTTCTGTCTCCGAACCCTTCGTGGCAGGAAGAGATGACTGCAACGTACATTTTAAACGTACTGAATGCCAACTTCCTATCCATCAGCTGTTGTAGAAAGACAACACGCCGCCTAATGGGCATGAGGTAGCCTCTAAACCTTTCTCTGTACACCAGCGCTGAAAAGCCGTCCCCTTTGATGTGTACAGAACTGGTAGATGCAGCACGTGAATCTTGAATTGTGTACACTATCTCCTGAGGGAGACCCATCCTCTCTAAGCGGGACCGCTCAGCGGTCAGACCCACAGGTGCTGACCTATTTCTGGGTAACTCCTGATCGCTCCTCCTGCTTGAAGGAGAGCATCCTCCCTCCACGGCAGTTTCCATGGGCACCCCGACAGCAGACGTTTCAGGGCTGGGAACTATGGTGCACCCACACGCTCAGGGCCACCAGGAGAGCTATCAATCCCTCCTCCTGAGCTCGGTTCAAGAACCGTAAGATAGGAGGAGGTGGAGAGAAACGCGTACAGAAGCATTTTGGGCCATGGACCGTGAACAAACGCATCCACCCCCCAGTGGTGGTTCGTCTCATGGGCTCAGAGAAGCGCGTAATTGACACTGAGCGTTTCCCGTGTCACAACAGGCCCACAGCCGCTATATCAATCTGAGAC
>NW_023628136.1:0-894 GCF_014905685.2 Nematolebias whitei | reverse complement strand
GCCGCCTAATGGGCATGAGGTAGCCTCTAAACCTTTCTCTGTACACCAGCGCTGAAAAGCCGTCCCCTTTGATGTGTACAGAACTGGTAGATGCAGCACGTGAATCTTGAATTGTGCACACTATCTCCTGAGGGAGACCCATCCTCTCTAAGCGGGACCGCTCAGCGGTCAGACCCACAGGTGCTGACCTATTTCTGTGTAACTCCTGATAGCTCCTCCTGCTTGAAGGAGAGCATCCTCCCTCCACGGCAGTTTCCACGGGCGACCCGACGACAGACGTTGCAGGACTGGGAACCATGGTGCGTTCACATGCTCGGGAGCCACCAGGAGAGCTGTCAATCCCTCCTCCTGAACTCGGTTCAGGAACCGTAAAAACAGAGGAGGTGGTGGAAACGCATACAGAAGCGTTTTGGGCCACGGGCTGTGAGCAAATGCATCCCCCCTCAGCGATGGATCGTCTCGCGGGTTCAGGGAAAACCATAGTTGACACTGAGCGTTCTCTCGCGTCGCAAACAGGTCCACAGCTGCTTTGCCAACTTCTGCCACGTCTGAAAACATCAGGTCTGGATGGAGGGTCCAGTCCGCGTGACGTGGGCCACCCCTGGACATCACATCTGCCCCTCTGTTCAGAACACCGGATATGTAAACCGCTCTGATGGAGAGCAGGTTGGGTGAGCCCAACACAGTAGCTTTCGTGCAATGTGTAACATCTGGGCTGAATGCACACCCCCTTGGTGGTTATGTACGCAGCAGTCACCATGTTGTCTGTGTGAATCAACACGTGTTGATTCTGTAGCACGGGAGCAAAGTGTTGAATCACATTCAGCACTGTGCGACACTCCAAAACATTGATGTGGGCTGATGTGTGGTGGGGCCACAGCGCCCCTACTGCTT
>NW_023628135.1:0-2310 GCF_014905685.2 Nematolebias whitei | reverse complement strand
CTAACGCTAAAGCCGGTAAACTCCCCATGCCGTCTCTCTTTCTGTCGAATGTCCGCTCGTTGGACAACAAGGTGGATTTACTTCGTCTGAGAGCGGGCGCCTCAGAAGAGATGAAGAAGTGTGCGGTGCTTTGCCTCATGGAAACGTGGATTACAAGTGAAACGCCGGACACAGTCTTCCAGCTGGATGACAGACTTTTTTTTTCGAGCGGACCGCTGCAGCGAGCTAACGGGGAAATCCCGGGGAGGCGGAGTGTGCATTTACGTGAGTAAAAGTTGGTCCACGAACTGTACTGTTGTAAATAGCTCATGCTCGAAGGCTTTGGAGCAAATAACAGTGAAATGTCGGCCACATTATCTACCCCGAGAGTTCACGGTGACTTTCATCTTTGTTGTTTACATTCCTCCGGACGCTAATGCTAATGAATCACTGCAGGAGCTACATGATATCATCAGCTCGCTGCAGAACAAACACCCCGAGGCTCTTTACGTGGTAGCCGGAGACTTTAACCACGTGAATCTAAAGGACTGTCTCCCAAGCTTTAATCAGCATGTGACGATTCCAACACGTGGAGACAAGACAAGACGCTGGACCGTGTTTACACGAACGTAAAAGATGCATACAAAGCCGAACCCTGCCCCCACCTAGGACTGTCAGACCACATCTCAATCTTCCTGGCTCCTGCTTACATGCCCCCGCTGAGACGCTCCAGACCGGTACAAAAGAAAGTTAAATGTTGGAGCCAGGACAGTGGCCCCATACTGAGAGATTGTTTTGATCGAACAGACTGGCAGGTTTTCAGAGAAGCTGCTGAAAATGGAGGTTCGCTTGATCTTGACCAATACACATCCTCAGTACTGGGTTACATTAGTACATGTACTGACACAGTCTCCACTATCAGAAATGTTAAAAGCTACCCAAACAGAAAACCTTGGCTGAATGCAGAGGTGCGTACCCTGCTGGAAGCCAGGAACACTGCCTTCAGGTCTGGAAACTCAGAGGAGCTGAGTAGGACAAGAAAAGAGCTGGTTGCTGGTATTAAGAGGGCCAAGGCCACATATACAAAGAGGATCGAGGGTCAATTCATCTCACAAGACCCTCGGAGCATGTGGAGGGGCATTAAGTGCATAACAGATTATAAAGGAAGGAGTGAACAATGCCCCAAAGACCCATCTCTGCCTGATGCCCTCAACAAGTTCTATGCACGCATTGAAGACCCGAACAGACCACCCAGCACCAGACTCACCTCGCCACCGGATGAAGAGCATCTCAGCGTGACCTCAGCAGAAGTAAGGAGTACCTTCAGGAGGATTAATCCGCACAAAGCAACTGGCCCAGACAACATCCCCGGAAAAGTGTTGAAGGAATATGCTGATCAGCTCTGTGAGGTGCTGGCAGACATCTTTAACATCTCACTTACCCTGGAGACAGTTCCCACCTGCCTGAAGACTGCCACCATCATCCCAGTCCCAAAAAGCTCTACAGTGACTGGTCTGAATGACTATCGGCCAGTGGCCCTCACCCCGATAGTCGCTAAATGCTTCGAAAAACTGGTCATGACTCACATCAAAACAACCATCAACATCAACGAGGACCCTCATCAGTACGCATACCGTGAGAACCGATCAACAGAGGATGCAATCTCCTCTGTGGTCCACACTGCGCTCAACCACCTGGAGCAGAAAAACTCTTACGTCCGTATGCTCTTTGTGGACTTCACATCCGCCTTCAATACCATGATCCCCCAAACCCTGATGGACAAACTATCCACACTAGGACTAAGCCCCTCCATCTGCAACTGGGTACTAGACTTTTTAACAAACAGACCACAGTTAGTGAGGATCCACAACCTCTCCTCCTCCACCATAACCCTCAGCACTGGCTCTCCTCAGGGATGTGTGTTGAGCCCCCTTCTGTTTACTCTGCTCACATATGATTGTGCACCTACCCATCCAGGCTGTCACATTGTAAAGTTTGCAGATGATACAGCGGTGGTGGGATGCATCACAAACAATGATGAGTCCAGCTACAGGCAAGAGGTGGAACACCTGGAGAGCTGGTGCAAAGACAATAACCTTCACATCAATGTGAAGAAGACAAAGGAGATGATTGTGGACTTCAGAAGGAACAAAAACACCTACACTCCCCTGAACATAAGAGGATCTGCGGTGGAAGTGGTCTCCAGCTACAAGTACTTGGGTGTACACATGAATGACAACCTCAGCTGGAGCAACAACACCACCAGCCTGATCAAGAAAGCTCGTCAGAGACTCTACTTCCTCAGACGGCTGAGGCGAGCTGGTCTGGGAA
>NW_023628134.1:0-2310 GCF_014905685.2 Nematolebias whitei | reverse complement strand
ATCTGGGTCAAAACTAAATCAAAGGAGGACGGGTTTCTTTTAGCAGAACTGAATAGCTTAAGAACTGTCTGATTAATATAAAAAATATCCTCAGGGGGAAAAAAAGGAAGGTCAGTATGAGTGGGTGTGGTGACGGGTGCCGCCCCTACCGGAAACCTGGGAGGTGAGGCGGCGGGACACGCCCCCACGGTGTCACAAAGAAAACTCTCCGGAGGTACGGCCAGGCTGGGTCGAACAGCTGCGGCGCGGAGTGGCGGTGAGAGGCCGGATTCCGCCCCCACCAGGAACCTGGAAGGTGAGGCGACGGAACCCGCCCCTGTAACGTCAACCGGACCGGACTTACCGAACCGAGCAGGAGTGGACCGGAGCTCCCGCGGGACGCTGGATCTCGCCCCCACCGGAAACCTGGGAGGTGAGGCGGCGAACCCCGCTCCCACGAAAACACCGGAACCAGCTCTGAAGTTCTGCTCGGCAGCGACCGGGCCGGGCGCCGCAGACTGCCTCCGGAACCGTCCACCGCGGCGACGGCGGGACGGTTGATGGACAGAGACGGAGAGGAGCTCGTCCATCACAGCACGAGGAGGAAAAAAAACAAAAATGGGTGAGTGTTGCCGAGTGAGAACCCTGCCCGCTGGGTTCTGTTCTGGTCGGGTCGTACTGTTAGGATTTGTGGTCGGAGCGAACCCAGAGTGCAGAACAGGGACTCAACTCGGCAGATATACAAAAATAGGTTTTTAATGATAAATGAAAAGTACAAAATAAACAAGCTGACGGGGCAGCAAAACTTACATAAACAAGGAGGGAGGCACGGGGAACTCAGGAGACACGGGGAACTCGAGGAACCAGGAAGACAAGGAGAGACTCAAGGAAGCGTACCCAACGAAGACGACCCGACGAAGAACAAGACAGAATAGGACTGCTTAAATACTTGGAGAAGACGAGACATGATGACAAACAGCTGGGACGAGACACAGGTGGCAACAATGGAAACTAATGAGGAGCACGAGGGAAACAGACACACCGGGCCACAGAAAAGTAACATCCTTACAATTACATTTGTTTGTCCACCACGGTACTATTTTTCTTTCTTTCCTTCCTCCTCCTTTCTTCACTGAATGTTCTATTGCCTCTAGAATAACCCTACAAATATTTGAATTTATATTATTTACATCTGCTGTCATGTCAATTTTTTGTAATTCTTGTTCACTGATATAATTAAATTTATTCCCCTCTACTTTGCTGCTTTCTGGTTTTATTTGTATTTTAATCTTAATTGGGTAATGATCGCTTCCATTTGTTGTATTCTTATCAATATCCCATTCACAACTGACAGCCAGTGAGTTTGATACTAGTGTTAAATCAATTGCTGATTCTTCTCCTGTTCTAACGTTGATTATGGTTCCTCTTCCATCATTAAGACACACTAGGTTTTTTAATTCCATCAATTTTTCAATTTCTTGACCATTTTTATCATTACTTTTACCCCAGAGTGTACTATGAGCATTGAAATCCCCACACCAGATTACCTTTCCTTCTAAATATCCCATTATTTCTTCCATTGATTCAATTGTTATATTTTTACAAGGATTATAGAAATTTATTATTTTATATTTTCCATCTTTGTCCCATATTTCCACAACTATATATTATAAATCTACTCCTTTTCTTAATATTTGATATTGTGTTCCTTGTTTTATAAATATTGCACACCCTCCTCCATTTCCCTCTTGCCGATCCCTTCTGATGCTATCTGAGTTTATCCCCCAGTGTTACCGGTCTCCCATCTATTTCCAGCCCTTTGTTTATGTTTTCCCAAGACGCCTCTTTGACTCCCAGAAACTTTTCTGCCCCCCTTGCTATTAGTTTAATCTTCTCTGTTCTGTGCTTAGCCTGATCTGTGCAGTTGATGACATATGCTATGAATAAAATTAGTTTTTCTACTGACAGTGTGATGTTTTCCTCTGTTTGCAGTTTGGTTTGTTATGGAACTTGATTCTCTGACTGGTCTGCTTCTCTTTTCTTTTGTCCCTGAACATTCCTGACTGCTTCAGCGTAGCTAATATTTTTAGTCATTTTGATTTGTTGTATTTCTACTGCTCTCTTTCTCACCTCACATTTTCCAGAGTTAGCTCTATGTTGACCCCCACAGTTACAGCACTTTTCTTGTTTGTCCTCTCTACATTCTTCTATCCTGTGCTCCTCTCCACATTTAGGACACCTCTGCTTGCCTTTACACACCGCTGCCATGTGTCCATACCTCTGGCATTTGTAGCATCTGAGTGGTGGGGGGATAAAAGGCCTGACCGGGAA
>NW_023628133.1:0-2310 GCF_014905685.2 Nematolebias whitei | reverse complement strand
CCCGCAGGTGATGCTACAGTATATTAGCTGGAGAGGAGCAGACAGGTAGAGCTGGAGAGAAGGGAGGAGCACAGGAGGAGCAGAGAGACGAACAGGCAATGAGACAAATCTGATTACTTTTATAACGGTGACCCACGGGAGCATGCACAGCCTGTCTCTGTATAATTTGCTCTTTCTGTTGCTTTAGTTTTTGGAAATAAACAATTTTAACACAAAAATAGGTATATCGGAACAAAACTATAGCAAAGGTGTCTCTGATTAACTTGTCTTTTTTTTTTTTTTTTGTCCAAAACCCTCCAAATGTTTTCTCTGTGCAGGAGTCAGTTTTAGATGTTTGTAGTTCATCACATTTTGCTAATTTGAGTCCTACACTGTATTAAATAATTAAAAACATGTTTTTGGAGATTTGGATGAGCTAAATTGTTGATATTTGGGACCAGACTTTATGAAAAATGTAATGCATTTACTGATCAAACATGAAATATAAATGATGCCTTCTCAATAACAGGTGGTTTGCCTGTATTATTAACAATCATGTGATTTTTAATGTTCAAGTATTTTTAGCAACAAGAAAGTTCATAAATTGTCATTTATAACAACAACCTTCATAATGAGCAAGTTTATTCTCAGTGATAAAACTCCTAAAGTTTGACACTGGAAATGTGATTTAGCTGTTAAGTAATTGTTAAATTCATCCATCCATTATCTTTTACCCACTTCTTCCATTTTTGGGTCATGGGGGTCACCGGTGCCCATGTCCAGCAATCACTGTGCGAGGGGCGGGGTACACCCTGGACGGGTCGCAAGTTCATCACAGGGCCACATAGAGACAAACGAGACAAACAACCATTCACTCTCTCACTCACACCTAGGGACAATTTAGAGTTACCATTCGGCCTAACATGCATTTTTTTGGTCTTTGGGAGGAAACTGAAGTACCCGGAGAAAACCCACGCATAAACAGAGAGAACATGCAAACTCCACCCAGAAAGGCCCCAGGACCGGGATTTGAACCAGGGACCTGTTCGCTGAGAGGCAGCACCTCTACCAGTTGCACCACCGTGCTGCCCTTCGATAAACTCAAAAGGGTGATATTAAAAAAATTAGTTTGTCACAGGTGGTCCTTTGTTCAGAACAGAATAACTTTAAATTTAGTTTTTTGGCCTTTAAAATTGTTCTTTTCAGAATTCAGAATAAACTTTATTGACATTGCACCAAGATACAACGCGAATATGTACGTACAATCGTCCGAAGATGGGCGGAGTGCACGAAGCTGCGGCTATAAATAATTAGCGCGGCCTTCTTATTCAGAATAATATTTTGCCTAGATAAGAAAACGAAAGAAAACATGAGGAGAGACGGTATTAAAAAAAAGATCTCTCACATCGTGTTTTAGACAGGGCACAATTTGAGGCATCAAAAAAACCTACCACAGCAAAGCAACATAAACAGACGTTATACATTTACATATAGACGGTGAAAACATTGAATTTTTAAGGGAAAGTCATAGCATAGTCCAGAGCGCACCCCCCCAGCCATTGTCCAGATAAGAGGTGACGTTCATCTTCAGGTCAGTTGAGGTTCTGTTACATGTCCACGGCCTTGGGGAAGGGAGGGATGAGGAAACAGTCAAAGCATCTTTGTTGTTTTCAAAACATTCCAGGAGGAGTTGAGATAAGTCCGGCATCAAGGCCACAGTTTGGTTGGGTCAGGCAGAACTCGTGAATTGTTGTTTCTGCCTATAAAGTCTTGCTGTACATATTCTCTGATAGAAACTCCAAAACAGCCGAATTGATCCTTTACTCCAAAAGTCGAGCTCACAGCTTCTCCAGATTATTCCACCATTCATGAGTGCTGCCAGGGAGATCACAGTTCTGATAACAGCTGCTCCAATTCCCTGTCACAGCTCCACATTCAGTCCGAGCACTGTCAAGCTTCAACACCTCCACACGAATTTGTAGACAACCAGATTTCACCAACCCAAACAGTAGAATCTAGTTGTCATCATGAATCCAATTTGTTTCCTTAGAGGTCAGAGGGTCCTCCTTACCCTGACTCCTGTCAGGAGAAGTTGGTCAATTTTGTTGAGAGACCAGCTGATCCTTCCAATTAAGAGGTATTTTGTACTATTATGTTGGTATTAATGTATATGCAGACATAATATGGGGATTGTGAGTGTAAAATTGTATGCGTGTGCGTTTGTGTGTTGAAGTAACATTGTCCTTAATGTTCATGTGTTTCAGTGGTTCCTGCTTCTGTTTAGAGCTGATTAAAAGAAGAAGCTCCTCAAGACTGAAGGCCTGATGTGGA
>NW_023628132.1:0-2311 GCF_014905685.2 Nematolebias whitei | reverse complement strand
TGCTGGCCAGGTTTCAGGCGACGTGTCAAACTCCCAATTAGATGAAACAGTTCGTAGACAGTGAGGGGCTCCCCGCTTCCCAATAAAACGTCTACGATACAGCCTCAGACGAACCAGGACACCGGCTCTAGATCCTCTTTTCCGCTTTTTACGTCTGGAACTTTGCAGGAGACACTCAGGTGAGCAG
Source organism: Nematolebias whitei (assembly GCF_014905685.2). Lineage (NCBI taxonomy): Eukaryota > Metazoa > Chordata > Actinopteri > Cyprinodontiformes > Rivulidae > Nematolebias > Nematolebias whitei. The sequence continues at coordinate 2,124 of NW_023628132.1, read as the reverse complement.
CAAACAAATGGAGGTGGACAACTCCCTCTGAAACTGCTCCAGCCGTCACAACAGCTCATCCACGACTTGTTGATCGCCAATAATGCATCCCGATCATAAACACGGGCTGCAAGAGTGACAAAGCTATTATCCTGACTGAAAAAAGCTAAATAATTTAAAAATAATAAAAACGCATAATAAAAAATGCGCAAAGAGGTAAAGCCGGCGAAGCCACACACAGGCGCCATCTTCTTCTTCTTCTTTTCTATTATGGCGGATCGCAAGCAACTTTAAGGTGCATACCGCCACCTACTGTACACGAGTGTGTAGCAACACTACTTCACATCTATTAAATTCTATTTTTTAACCTAGTATTTTGCAGAAAAGTAAATATTGCTTTTCTTATTCTGTAAATATCCATTGTTTCCTTCATTTCCCAATATTCCTTTAAGACTCCATTCTTGACCTGTCCTTCTAACCATTCTTCTCAGTTTCTCCCTTTCAGGTTCATATGTTTTACAGTTCATCAATATGTGCTCTACATTTTCTGTCTCTCCACACCCTTCACATTTATCGTTCTGTTTTCTCCCTATTAAATATAAATTATCATTTAAATAAGTATGACCTACTCTTAATCTGAACATTATTATTTCTTCCCTTCTGTTTTTCTCAGTGATTTTTCTAATTAATACTGACTTTTGTACATTATAGAAACTTCTTCCTTTCTTATCTTCATTCCATCTTGTTTGCCATTTTTCTATTTCTTTACTTTTAATAAGTGATTTCCCTTACCCTTTCCCAAAAGGGATTGTAATTGTTATTGCCCCCTCCAGTGCCCTTTTTGCTAGTTTATCTGCCTTTTCATTGCCCTTTACACCTTCGTGTGCTGGAACCCAACAGAACCAAATATCAATGCCACCCCTGTATAGTCTAAATAAACAGTGTTGAATTTCTAATAACTCTTTCCTATTATTTCCTTCTCCCTGAATCCTTTCTATAACTGCTTTGGAATCCGTGCACACCACCACCCTGTCTGGTCTAACCTCCTCCACCCATTGTAAGCTCAGCATAACTGCTACCATTTCTGCTGTAAAGACAGATAGTTGATCTGATAATCTTTTAGAAATGTACATTTTAAATTCTTGTATATATATTCCTATTCCCACACATCCTTTTAAATTCTTAGAGCCATCTGAATATATTTTAAGGTAGTTAGAATATGAGTTTCTTAAATATATGTCTGTCTTTACCCCTGTTTCATTTAAATTCCAGTCATTTTTCATTTTAAGAAGTTTCATGTCTACATTTACCTCAGGAAATAGCCATGGAGGAATAACACTAATCGGATTAAACTGTGCTATTTCCTTATCCTCTAATCCATACATTTTAATCAACTTGTTTACAATCCATCCAAATCCATTACTCTGGAAAGTTGAGTATTCCCAACAGTTTTGTAAAATTGTTGTAGTTGCATTATCTTCCTTACTACTTTTAATTTTCATCCAATATACTAGAGCTAATTTTATTCTTCTCATTTCCAGTGGGGTCTCTCCAGTCTCTATTAAAAGAGCATTAACAGGTGTTGTTTTCACTGCTCCTGTACATATACGTAAAGCCCTACTCTGTAACCTATCTATCTTTTGTAATGATGTTTTTGCTGCTGCTCCGTATATAAAACTGCCATAATCTATTATTGATCTCATGAGAGCCCTGTATATGTTTAATAGTGACTGTCTATAGTGTTGTAGTACTCGAGACCGGTCTTGGTCTCGAGACTTTTTGACGGTCTCGTCTCGACCGCATTTGGTCTCGGTCTTGTCACGGTCTCGGACATTGAGGACTCGGGATTTTTTTTCAAGACCAGTCAAGACCACAACTGTGAAAATATCACTAAATTGCCAGAATATTGTCCAGTTTATTTGTTAACATCTTTGCTTTTACTGGATGCAAAACATACCGATTCAAATTCAAGCGATAACGTGACTCATAGCAGCTAGCTACATGTTTTTGTTACCACTCCAGTGTTGCCAGATTGGGTGGTTTACTGCCAATTGGCCAGTTTTCGTTCTGATTTTGCTGGGAACTCTGAGAAGATTTTTGTTGGACTGTTCCGTTTTGCCACATATTGTTAAATTACCTTGGCTT
>NW_023628131.1:283-2311 GCF_014905685.2 Nematolebias whitei | reverse complement strand
TTCATCTTTCCTCTTTAAATTCTTCTATCAAGTAGAAATCATTCCAGGTAAATTTAGAAATGTCTGTGTAAAGTTCTCATCCACCGCCTTGTGGATAATCAATCACTTGTATAGCTTGCCAAAATTAGCCATGTTGTTATTTTTCAATGTGCCAAATTAATGTAAATGTTTGATGTTAAACTTTGATTCTGTAAATAAATGACCACATTCATTTTGATGGGTCAAAGATAAATAACGTCTCACGATACATTTTTTTAAATTCAATGCACGCATGTTATACAGTCCAGAAAAATGAAAGAACCCGTTTAATTTATGAATATATCTCAGGATATGTCATACTACATCTGGTGGCCCGTTACGTGTTCATAAATGGACTGTGTATTCGTGTATAATTGATATCATGTTGGCATGAAAAATTGCAGATTATGCTGTGAAAAAGTGCAGGTTTGCTGTGATGGAACGCAGCGCAGCTGGGACGCTTGGAGTAAACGCAGAGTGTTGAGCTGAAACAGAAATGTTAGCAGCTACTGGTGCTTTGAAAGCTGAAAATTGTGAGTCAACGTGTCTGTTTGAAAGATGAAATTGTACGTCTGTGGTGTGTGACGAGTTTGCTGAGCTGTGGAAACGCTTTATTCTGTTTAAACTGTGTTCCAGACGCTGTTCTGGTCCGGTTCGGTTTCTGAAAAGTTCGACCGGTTGGTTTTAAATGGTTGGAAAGACGTTTTTAATGCCGGGGCGCCGACTCCGTGCAGCTCAGAGCTTGATTCGTTCCATTTTTAGCAGAAACTGGTGCATTTTGACAGTTTAAAAGACGAAAAGTTGACGGACTTTTTTAGGCTAAAGGCTACATGCTAGTGGGAAAAACGTTCTGTGATTGGTTGAAAACGACCGTGTGTAACGTTTTGATTGGCTGACAGACGTGTCAGGTCGTAAAGCCCACCCCCATGCTGCTCTGTCATTGGTGGATTCAGTCATGTGACCCGGAAATAAGTTCGGTTGCACCGAACCTTCTCTGTGCTTAAAATCTGCTTTTTAAAGTTGAAAAACGCTTTAAAGTTGATTCTGATACCCTGCTCCGTGTCTTTGAAGCTCTAATCGCTGGAGTTTTGCCAAGTTTGAGTTTAAAATCCGTCATTAAATGATGTTTTTGAACAACGCTAGCGATACTAATTTTAAGCTAACGACCAGATGAGTGGCGTGTCACGTCACTTCCTCCATGTCGGAAATGAGCTCGGTTGCAACCGAAGCCTTTGCTGTGCTTAAAATCACTAAATGAAGCTGCCACATGTCCCTGAAAACTCATGTTCATGCAAAGAAGTCGTGCTTGTTGAAACAACGCCAAGTTTAAGCTTTAAAACCGTTCAGAAATGTTGATTTTAACCGAGTTTAGCCGAAGCTAATTTTAAGCTAAGCGGCTAACAACAGGATGTCAACAGAACGTCACAGGAAGTCGTCATAGACTCCTGCTGGTAGAAAGCTAAACACTGCCCCCTCCCGTGGAAACTTGGTATCACAGTTTCACTTCAGTTTTAGGTTATTTTGGTTAAATTAAACGTGTTTATTTTCTGTAAGACGAACTTTGAGTTAACAAACTTCCTCGAGCTAATTTATACTGTTATGTTATCTTACCATTAAAAGTCAGTAAAGTATTTATGCCCAGAGAGGCGTCTACTAGGACATTTTTCATTCACTGATAAATCCTCAAGCAGGTGCAAAATGAAAAAATGAGAACTTTTGGTAGACACAGTCACAGATAATCACAGAGCTGATCAGTTTACTCATTTACTGGAAAGATAATGCACGTTTAATTGCTAGATCACTAAATAAGAGTAAATATATCAGGAAAAAGAGACTTTTCTGATCTTATTTTACCACCTAAAACAATTACATCTTCCTATTTAATTTTTAAATAGAAGATATCGCCAGGAGGACAGGAGTATAACAGTTTTTCTGAAGAAAGACTGATTAATCCTGACACATCATCAATTTTTCTTTTTCTGTTCACCACCTGGTTCTATGAGTAGCTGT
>NW_023628131.1:0-183 GCF_014905685.2 Nematolebias whitei | reverse complement strand
CAGTGCTTTAGAGTAAAATACACTGAGAAGCTTGGTAATCTAGTATCCGTTAAGAAATAAGCACATAAAAAGTAACACTGCATAGAAGCATTTACTTAAATATTCATGAATTGGGGTAAAACCTGGACAGGTGCCAACATTTGAATAAGTTGACTTATAACAGTACTTTTGTGTAAACCCAAA
>NW_023628130.1:0-2311 GCF_014905685.2 Nematolebias whitei | reverse complement strand
ATATTAATACAAGTAATTGTTTTAGCCCTACATACACTGAAGCTTTCTGATTGCAATACATGTTCATCCATTGTCTCCCAGGCTCATTATTCATCAATTAACAAGCCACTTGCAATTCGAAAACAAACAACATCGACTTCCCCCAAAAAGTCCAGACAAAATAAGCAGCAAAGGCTTACTTGTCTATGCTGGTCCACATAATCAAAGCCAGATGTCTCCTTAGAAACTTTTTTTTTTTCCTCCAAGCACCTCTCCCTCCAGTATCTCGTTCCTCTTCCCCCCACATTCTCTTTCCTGTCAGAGACTGTGTAGACGGTTGGTCCACGGCAGTCGTGATTTGGCACTCTTATAGGCTTTCTGTCTTTTTCTCTCCATCTCAAGCTTTTCCTCCTATTTCCCTGTTTATGTCAGTAGAATCAGCATCTTGTCAAACAGGCATGGACTCACAGTGAACCTCCACAGCACCCACAATCATTCAAAGTGAAAAAAAAAAAATAAAAATTAGACCCACATGGCAGATGTCGTCAAAAAAGTGCCTTGTGCAGAATAACATTCAGCTGATCTACCAGCTCATTTGATGTCATAGCAGTTTTGAAGTGCACACCACAAGTAAAAGTTGTGCTTTTTTTTTTTATTCTTTACTCAAGCATAAGCCATGCCCCTTTAGTTACAGCTCTTTAAAGGAAGCAATCTTGTTGCTGTCAACACACCATTCTCAGTTAGTCAGGGCCAGAGCCAGACACAGAGCGTTAATTTACTTTTCCACTTCAGTGGGGAGAGAAAACAACCTTTCACAGGAGATCCTAAACAATTTAGGCAGTTCTGTTCTGCTAACTGCTCTTTAGGGGGAGAACCTCTGGTGTTTGCTCTACTAGCACTCCTTTCAGGTGGCTGTTGCACTCAGCCTCTTTAATCTGAGAGGCAAACAGCCCCCAGTGTTGTCTTTAGAGCTCCAGCACAGTTCTGGACAGCTCAATGGGTCCTTGGAGAAAAGCAACAAAAGACAAGTTGGTGTGTTTGAAGTCTGCTTCATGATTGGCACTAATTTAGTGGCTCTTTAAACCTTTGTGTAACTTTATGTTGTAATACCTTATAAAAATTTTTTAAAAAACTAGCTGTTTTTTTTGTTCTGCTGGGCTGCAGCAGTTACCTTCTGAACCAAAGGAACACTTTTTTCTCTATAGATTCATCTAAAAATAATTGAATACAGTGGTCCCTTGCTACTTTGCAGTTCATATCGCGGACTCGCTCTATCGCGGATTTTCAAAATAAGAGCGGACATGACACACACTTGGCTGATTGATGGATGAGCTGCACGATCGGCATGCGATTTTTATTTAAAAATCGATTTTAAATTATTTAGCAGCTGCTGCACATTTGTGTAGCCCAGAGATGCAGAAAAAGCTTCCTCCTGCAGCTGATCGGCTGTTCTCTGTGCAGAGCAAGAAGTGGGCGTGGCCAAAAGTGCGTGCAGGTGGCTGAGTGCAGCAGTGGCAGGGAGGAGGCAGAGAGCTGAAATCATGACATTCTGTGCTCTTTTAGAATGTTTAGAGTTTAGAAACATTGTTTAGAATATTACAAGAATGAAAGAAGGGTTTAAAATGTTTTACTATATAGCTATATTAATGATAAAATAAACTACAACTTAACACTTATAACATTACATCGCAGTTTTTCCACTTATCACTGGGCTTCAGGGTACGGATCCCCTGTGATGAATGAGGGACTACTGTATTGTGAAAAAGTTCAGTTTTTTTGTCAATCATTTCAGAAAGTGAAACTTATTATTAGTGTATATAGATTCATTACACAGAGTAAAATATCCCAAGCCTTTATTTCTTGTATTTGAATGATTATGGCTTACAAAAAAAATAAATTCAGTGTCTCTGAAAATTAGAATAATACACAGCCAGCGTTTAGTATCTTTGGTAGTGTGGGCAGGTGCCAAGACTTGACACCTGCCCACTGCCCCACTGGCTCATAAAGGCTTGGAATGTTTCACTCTGTGTAATAAATTGTCCCTGTGAGGAATTTTGTCCCCCGCCTCTCGTACAGTGACTGCTGGATATGGGCACCAGTGACCCCCGCGACCTCAAAAGGTAGAAGCGGGTAAAGTGGATGGATGGATAATTTATATACCGGTATGTAATATACGAGTTTCACTTTCTGAAATGAATAACAAAAAAAAAAAAAAAAAAAAACTTTTCCACAATATTCTAATATTTTTTAGATGTACTACCTGTGGTAGACATGAAGAAAAACTTATTTCAAAATCCACATATCTTCCAAAAACCTGCAATTCCCAATGACA
>NW_023628129.1:0-2311 GCF_014905685.2 Nematolebias whitei | reverse complement strand
GAGAGGTGTTCACCTTCATCGAGCGTCTACCTGATGCAACGAGAAGGATCTACAACCTTCTGTGTGAAGCTTTGATCAGAGAATACGACTCCTGCATGGGACCTGCTGGTTTCCCAGCTGCAGACAAGGTCACGCAGGGTAAAACTGAACATCCAAAAGTTTATTACAAAAGAATCTTCCAAGCTTATTTTGGTAACAGAAATGAAACCGGAATGGAAGAAGATGAAAATTTTAAATTTGTTTTCAGCAAAAATCTCCACACTGATTTTAAACAATCAGTACAAATGATGGCAAATTTCAGAGAAAAATCCATCAGTGAGATTAAGCAGTGTGCTGTGAATGTGTTTGAAGCGAGTTCTCATGCTAAGACGCCCATAGAAGTGTTTCCCAGTGTAAAGGTCAAACCCCTCCCTCTTGAACTGGAAGGACGACGTGCTTCGCCACCTCCTCCTAAGAAAGTTGAGAGAAAACAGTCTGTTCAAAATAACAAACCGCGTCATGAAGGTGCACGCTGGGACAAAAAAGCTCCTCTTTCAGAGGATGACAGTGATTATCGTAAAAGGGGTGAGCGCAGGACGCAAAGATATGGGAAACCATATCATCAGGGGCAGTACGTAAAGGAACCCCCGAAAGACGTACCTGACCGTCCCCCACCTCGGCCGAAACGAACCGAGGCGAAAAAATCACAAAAGTTCCAGAAACAAGGCCCTACACCTCTGAGCTCGGAAGAGACAGAGAAAATACGCAGGTTGTTAGAAACTTTGAAACACACTGACGCGGGAACCCAACCAGGAGCACTTTGCAGTAATGTAATCCCTATTACATCTAAGGGCGCGAATGACAACATTACAGATGTCGGTGGACCACACCAAGACGTTGCTGTTGTTGCCTCGAACAACCCCTCATCAGAAGAAGGGGGGGTAAACACACACACAAACGATGACGAGTCATCGCAAGCTGAACGCTCAGAAACAGCCTCTGCTGTGCTGACGGTTCAGACAAACCAAGATTACACAGATAAGGCTGAACGCGTGAAGAAGCGTCAGAAAAAACCCAAAAGGTTTCTGTGTAACTTTATCAGAAGAGGGGTCGCCAAAAAGGCGTACCTGTCAGTAACACTCGAAGGTGTCCTCACACACGAAGCACTCTTGGACGGTGGGGCAGACATAACAATTATGTCAGCTACACTGTTCGAGGAGCTGAGGACGGCCGCTGCCAGTGTTAACAGGATGATACCTCTCTCTGAATGTGCTATAGAAATGCAGGGTCTCTCAGAGAAGAAAACAACCCTGACAGCTATAGCAATGGTTCACATGCAGATTGGCAATATGACGCTGTACCACCCAGTACACGTGTCTCGTGTTGACTCATTCCCATTTTTGGTTGGCCAGGATTTTATAAATCGCTTCGACGCGATTATAGATTATGGTGATCAAACGATGTGGACAACAGTGAGCAAGCCACTGCCAATAGATACGCCTCCGGAGTGTGACACAGACTGCCCAACAGCAGGTACCGCGGAAGGCGCACAGGACTCCTCAGCCGAGGACACGAGCCCGGTGAGTACTCCTCTGACATCATGTGAAACCAAAGAGACCCGCTCAGTGGTCCAAACTCTGACCCAACAAGACAGTCTCCTCTGTGAGCTGGAGCAGTCAGAGTCTGCCAAACACTACCTACCACTGGTAGTTAAGGGTGTAGAGATCCAAGGGTCCCTCACCAACGATGCTGTTCTGTCTCTGTGGACAGATAAATCAGCAATTAACCGAGCTTTCTATGAAACCTTGGTTCACAGACACGTTGGTCTAGAACTAATTAAAAAAGCTTTCCGCTTTCCATTAGTTCCCAATAGTTCACAGGTCATGACCGCAGAGGGAGTCATTAACCTAAAACTGAACTGGAATCAACGAGAACTGGTTCACCCGTTTCTCGTTATCCAAAACTTACCACATGCATCCTACATAGGCTCTGACGTTTTGGTAAGGTTAGGTGTCCACGTGGACACCATCAACAAGGTGCTGTGGTCCCTAAGACCAGCCACAAAGGATCCTCCTGTGCTAGACACAGCGAGTCTTAAGGCTGGGCAGACCATTCCAGAGGCCTGCCAAGTTGCTAGCAACCAAACCACCACAGTACCACCTCAGGTGATTAACCTAATGGTGCGAATCCACATCGTAGCTGGACAAGCTATTAGCCATAAACAGGCATATTTTCAACCCTCTCCTGCATTTTTCAACTTGGGACTGTCCGTGGAAGCCACGAACCAGGTGAGTCTTGACTCCAGGACCACATCTATTGCTGTGTGTAACAC
>NW_023628128.1:0-2312 GCF_014905685.2 Nematolebias whitei | reverse complement strand
CTGGTCTTTTGCTTTTTTGGGGTGGGGGGGGCACTCTTGGTCGCTGTAGTGCTCTATCTCTGACTGTTTGGGCACTCCTGGCTGATTGTCCCGGTTGGGGTTTGGTGGCCTCTCTGGTTGGGGGGCTGGGTGTTGGGCTGGGAATCGGGTTGGGGCGTCTGGACGGTTTCGGGATGGGTCTGGGTTGCTGGCCCTGGTTCTGGTTGGTCCTCGGGGACTATGTGCCGGTCTGTGGCCTTGATCCCTGGTGGTGCGGCTGCCACCTCCTCCTAGGTATCTCTGTTAGAGCCTCTGTCCCCTGGTGGATCTTGGAGAGTGGGGGTGCCTATTGGGGTCAGTGGGGGAGCTGGTCCCCTGGGGGGGCATTGCCACCTCAGTTCACCTCCCCATCCCAACGTCCTCCTCCGCCCACTCCACCACACCACCACTCAAACAGGGTTTTGGGGTTCAGGTGCACTACTGAGCTACGGGGAGAATGATCCATCTCCGTGGCTGGTGGGGTCCTGGGCCCTAATTTTAATATACAACCTAGACACTCACTTATAACACTCTCACGACACATGCATATATAGGATCTGGAGTGGGCACATGATCGCACTTAGGTGGTGGGATGTACTACCATTTCCACCTCCCCGGACCTGTGCCCACTCTCATATGTAGCATGTAGACATTTAGGGTTCTGTGTGGAGATGAGGGGTGAACGGGCGCCGCCTGCTCTCTGGGCAAGAGGTGGGTCTGTGCCGGTCGCCACCTCATCCCCCCATTTTAAACGCACTGTATAACAACATGCATCAACACCATATTCGAGTGGGAGGAGGAGGAAGTGGGTCTGTCCATAATTTATTTATGCATATATAGATTTATTTATTTATTTTATTTTTTATTTTTATTTTTTCCCCTTTCACAAACACCTCCTTTCTCCGTGTGACACTAGGGGTCGGGGATGGAGGGGGGGGGGGGGCATTGTTGGGGTCTGGGCTGTGGGTGGGCTTTGGGCCTTGGGGGCGGTCAGTGTTGGGGCCGGTGCTTCGGTTCCTCCTGGGCTGTTCCGATTCTTTTAATCTAGGTTCCTGGTTGCGATGGCCGGCACTCTGACCGAGGTGGCTGCCGGCTTTTGGCGGGGGGTCGGTTATGGTAGTGTACGTGTGGTCATTGGTGGTGTAGGGCGGCGGTTGGGGGCGTGGCTTCGCCTCATCCGGGCACTGGCTGGTCTTCCTGTGTGGCATTTGCGGTGGGGGTGCTCTGTGTGTGGGGGGGTGCATGGGTGGCGTGCTGGGGCGTCTCCGGGCCTATGGTGCGGAGCTCTTGATGTGAGAGCCGGCCCTCCTCGGCTGCGGCTCCCTGCTGCTCTGCCCCTTGGGCTGGGGCCGGCCTGTGGTCGCTGTCAGGTAGATGGTGCATGCGGTCGGCCCGACAGAGGTTCTGTCGGGCTATCTGTGTGTGCCTGTTGGTTGCTCGGGTTGGGTTTTTGGTGGTCCCCCCTCTCTTGGATCAATTTGGGCCCCATGTTTGGTGTGGGGTCCACTCCCCCCGGTCGTGCCCCCCTTTGGCGGGGGACTCCCTTGCCGCCGGTGCATTGGTGGCTCTCGGTGTCTGGGCTGGGTGGTGGGGTGCACGTCGGTCCGCCCTGGTTGCTGCCTGGAGGGGCCTGGGTGCCCTGGCTCTGTCGGGGCTCTGCTAGGGGGTGGTATGGCCTCGGGGCTTGGGGCTCGGTGTCCATGGCCGGATCTACTTGGGGGGGGCATGGGTCGCTGGCCGGGCCTGTGGGCTCGTCGTTGCAGCTTCCTGGAGGCTCTGCATTGTGGTGGCTGGGGTCACCCGGTTCTTTCCTCTGCTCCTCTCTGGGGGGGTGCGGTTCTCCCTGTTGGGAGACTCTTGGGGCTCCGGGCCTGTGGGCCGCTGTGTGTCTGTGGCTCCGGTCCTCCCTATGTTGCCATTGTGTCCTGGGGGGGCGGGTCTGTGGGCCCCCGCGTCCACTATTGGGCATTCTTTTGGAGAAATCTGGTGGTGGTGGGCGTGCTTGCGCGGGTGTTTGGATTCAGGTGCTTTGACAGATGCACGCTAGGTTGGGTAGTGGCGGAAGCTAGATGATTCATTGTGCGATGTCGAATGTTTCATGGTGATATTGTGGGTGGCATTGTGCTGTGCATGTTGTTTTGTCATGGTGGTCTCACGTCTTATCTTCTTCTTTTTTATTATTTATTTATTCTTCTTTCTTCTCTTTCTTTAAAAAAATAAAAAATAAAAAATTGAGCGATGATGATAAGTTCATTGAAACACTTCACAATGTTTCTACACTTAAACTGAGCTCA
>NW_023628127.1:1363-2313 GCF_014905685.2 Nematolebias whitei | reverse complement strand
TCCAGTCCCGGATGTCAGCCAGGCAGTCAAGAAGAGGCTGAATAGAGTGTGTGTCTCTGTGCCTCAGGGGGAAGTAAATTTGGCAATCATCGGCCTAGAAATGAAAGGGTATGTCGTGTTTGCGGAAGATAGCACCTAGTGGCAGCAGGTATAAAGAAAAGAGAAGGGGACCGAGGATGGACCCCTGCAGTACCCCCCACTGGAGCGCTGTCGATGCCGAACTAAAATCTTTGATATTGACACAGAAGGTTCTGGCAGGATGAATTGCATTTAAACAGGAATTAAAGTAATTTATTACATCTACTCAAATGTGTGTAATTAAATATTTTATACGTGTGTGTGTGTGTGTGTTTAATTGCTCTTTGAGCTACTTTTGCCTGAACCTAACGCTGTAAGTGAAACAAGGCATTTCTTGAGTTGCTGTAAATTATGCTATAATACATATTTACTCTCTCATTCCAGAAAACAACAACAAACAACATCCTTCATGATGGACAGACATCATGGACACCACAGCAGCAGCTGTCTTCACTGAAACATCCTGAACATGATCGTCACTGACATGAGGCCTCTGTCCATGGTTGAAGACGAAGGCTTCACTACAATAATCCACACTTTTAATCCAGGTTACAATAATCCACACTTTTAATCCAGGTTACAATAATCCACACTTTTAATCCAGGTTACACTCTTCCCTCAATGACAGATTTTACAAAGTAGCTACATATTGTGCAGGTATAAAGAAACATTTGTATATATTTTTGTGTACATTTATTTTTTTAAGCTATTTGACTAACTTTTATTTTTTTATTATTCAATATTTTACTAACAGAATAGTAAAATAGCAACCTGTTTTTAGTGTGAATTGCTATGTCAGTCAAATGTTCAATTTTGGAATAAAGGGGTGGAAATTAAAACGTTTTTTTTTTTTTGCCGATTCATCGATTAAT
>NW_023628127.1:0-1263 GCF_014905685.2 Nematolebias whitei | reverse complement strand
TGTCCGATGAATCGATTATTGAAATAATCGTTAGTTGCAGCCCTAATCAGGATCACAGGATACTCACGCAGACCAGTCTCTTCCACAAGGCTTCCTTCAGCTGCAGTGGAGTTGCATGTTTTGGATGTTGCATTACAGAAGGCATCCCGACACTGCTGCGCTAATTCAGATGAAAGTTTGGAAAGAAATTCATCTTGGGCCTCAGTCCACCTTCTTCCCTCGGCTCTCACTGGACCAAACTTAGGTCTTTGTCTTTGGGACAGGAGCTTGGGTAAGGGACAGAGAAGGTAATTGTGTTGGTCTCTGCATTCTGGATTCTCACATAGGTAAGTGGTTTTTCTGCAGGGCTCATCGTCGTGGATTTCAAGGCATTTTTTGCAGGCACCAATCCATTGCACCGCGTCCCTCTTCTCTTGTAACTTTGTGGTTGTTCTGAACCTTCTGCAAAGGTAGAGTTTTTTCTTGTGTTTTGAGTCTCCACAGATGATGCAACCTGCTGATTCACCGCTGGATTTGGAGGTCTTTGTTCTAGCGTACTTTGTTTGAAACTTTGTCCTCTCTTTTGCAGAATCAATGTCTCTCAGCTGCTCCAACTGCTCGTAGATAGATTCTTGAGATTGTAGGTATTCAAGGAGCTTGTCGAAGCGGTTCTGAGTGTTCACAGCATTTTTCTTGTTAGCAGCATAGGTAAGCCAGTCTTTCTTTAGGCTCTCTGGGAGCTTTCTAACCCTGAATGCTAGAAAACGCCTTGTATCTGTGACTTTCCTTCCCTCAATTGATTATGGTGATATTATTTACATGAACGCTCCTACAAGAACCCTGCAGATGTTGGATGCTGCCTATCATGGTGCACTAAGATTCATAACTGGCTGTGATTATCGTACCCACCACTGCACCCTGTATTCATTGGTTAACTGGACATCATTAACTTCACACAGACTCTCTCACTGGTACATTTCCATCTTTAAATCACTTCCTGGTCTGTTGCCTTCATACATCTCCTCCTACATGTCTCTGCGTGAGTGCAGCTACGGAGTGCGCTCTCAGGACATTATTACCTGCAGTGTTCCCTCAGTGAGGACTGAACTAGGCAAAAGGACCTTCTCCTACTCCGCTCCTGTTTCCTGGAATATCTTACAAAAAGATTTGAAGCTCTCGACCTTGACCTCTCTAAGTGGCTTTAAGAATCTGTTGGACTCCTGGCAGGGACCAATGCAGACATGTTCCTGTTTTTAGTTTTATACATTTGTCTTGGAATCTAGC
>NW_023628126.1:0-2313 GCF_014905685.2 Nematolebias whitei | reverse complement strand
TATATATGTATATATGTGTATATATATTTATGTTTATATATATGTGTGTATATGTATGTATATATATGTGTATATATGTAAGTATAAATATGTATATATATATATATATGTAGCGCCCCCTAGCGTCCTTAGCGTTATGGGGGTGGCTAACCCGAGTTCTTTAAATCAGTTGGTATCTCTACCTGAATACTCTAAATGTTTACCCCTTATACCATGAAGTATAACAGTAGAATAAGCATACGTTTTAAACAAATAAAACAGTTTAATGAACAATAACACAGTTTCTTCAGTCAGTAATGAAATAGAAATGATACGATTAACCTCGTTAAACAGAAAGGAAACTTAAAGCCGGCAGCTAAAAATTAGTCTCGGTCGTTGCAGGCCTGATGTTGGTGCACTCACGCGCTTCCCGCTCTTTCCATTAACGTCCCCAACAACCATGTCCCCCATCACCTGAATACGTCCCTCTCCAGGAGGTCGTACGTGCCGTAGTCCGTCTGCTTCTGTCCAATGTTCTCCCCAAGGTTGAAGAATCCCCGCCGAGGTCCTCGCGTCACACACAGCTGGCTATCCGCCAACCGTTCTCCGAGGTCCACGCGTCTCTCACGGCTGGCTAGGCACCAACCGTTCGCCGAAGCCCGCTAGCGGTAGCCACAGAGCTAGCGACCTAACGGGATTGTTCTCCACTGGGTTAGTCACCCACGCAGCTTCAACCTCCACAGGTCGACGGGAGTCCTTTTCTACCCCCTCACTCGCAAGAACCGCAGTTCAGTGGGGTGTTCTCCCACCGCGATAGTCCACGGCAACAGTGACAGTTCGCAGCAACAGTCGTCCTCTCCTCCCTGTCACTCTCGTCACGTCTCTCCCCTACCGGAAGCCCTCCTTCCCCGACCACCAAAATAAAATCCCAAGCAACCACATATTACAGTTACATTGTTTTTTTGTTTTTTTAACAACAACTGAACATATATTAAACTCAAAACACAATAGGTTTGCATATTCCATAAACACAAATTGAACATATATTAAACTCCACGTTTTTATTTATGAGTTCTCTAATAATTACAACAGACATGAACAAAAAACCACGGGGTTACACCCTCCCCCTCCCAACTGTCTGCATGTCCTCATGAGACAACTACATGTGTCAATTAGGATCTACAGGGCTAAGGCCTAAAATCCTAACTTGATAATGACCCCTTTATGAACGATGGTAATAGGCTGGTCCCTAGCTTTCCCTGGCCCATCATAAGTCAGACGAATAACTGGTTTACGTTGCCTCTCTGATCTGGGCCTAGTTCTAAGGGTCGTAGGCGTTTTTTTAAGAGTTCTGAGCTGGACGTTAGACCTACTAAGGGATACGTCACCATCTTCTAAACTTGGGTCAGAGTCAGAGTCCTGAGAGGTAGTCAATGGGGCACCATCCGGGTTCCTATCTAGAGTTCCCCCTTGGTTCTCTCCGGCTGAGAGCTCTGTCTCCTCTTCACTATCATTCTCCGTTTCCTTTCCACTCTCGTCCTCTGAAATAGGGATGGCCTCCTCAGACCTGTCTTGGTCCGTTCTCTCATCAGCCTCCTTAGACCCCTCTTCAGGTTCCCCACCACATGCAGGTAAGTCCTCTGGTTGACCTGCACTACAAGATCTCCGAACCACTTCATACTCCCACTCAGAACATGAATCAGAAGGGTCCAGATTCATGGATGGTGCTACTCCACTTGACTGACGCTTCTGGTCCTTTACTTGTAGTCGTGTCCTTGGCTTTGCAGGTGCCTTCCCTTGCTCCTTGTCCTGTGGCATCCTCATAGAGTGGCTAATGGGCAGAACATGGTTGCGGTGTATAGTTCTTACACCCCCGCTTCCACTCTCTGGCCTCACTCGGTAGACCGGGAGGTCCGGCAATTTTCCCACCACAACATATGGGTCGGGACTCCACCGGCTCTCCAGCTTCCTTTTTCCTTTCATTCCCAAGTTCTTTAGGAGAACCCGGTCGCCAAGGTCAATTGCCTGGAAACACACCTGTTGATCGTAGGCTCTCTTATTTCTTTTGTGTGCCTTATCAGCAGTCTTGCTGGCAAGATCATAAGCATTTTGCAGATCTTTCTTCAGGCTCTCGACGTATTGGGAATAGTTTTGGTCTCCGGTCTCATCTGGCGACGTGCCGAAACACAGGTCAACAGGCAACCTAGCTTCTCGCCCAAACATCAAGAGGTAAGGTGAGTATCCCGTGGCATCACACCTAGTACTGTTGTAAGCATGGACGACATACGGGACATGTCGACTCCAAGACCCCTTCTTTTCACTACCCATGGTAGC
>NW_023628125.1:0-2314 GCF_014905685.2 Nematolebias whitei | reverse complement strand
GTTCCTGGAATATCTTACAAAAAGATCTGAAGATCGCGACCTTGACTTCTCTAAATGGCTTTAAGAATCTGTTGGTATCCTGGCAAAAACTAATGCAGACATGTTCCTGTTTTTGATTTTCTACATCTGCCTTATAATCTGTCTGTTTTGCTACTTTGACATCTTTGTTTTAACTTGTTAAAAAAAATCTGTATTCCTCTATTGTCTATTGTTGACTGTCCAAGGAAAATCTACTGTTGCTGTTGTCATCATTCTTTGTTTGTAGCCAGGTCTCTCTTGTAAATGAGTCCTCGAGGCTCAATGGGATTAACCTGCCTAAATAAAGGTTGAATGAATGAATGAATTGCACCTGATTCTATTTGAGTAAAATTATGCACGTGTGGGGCAATTAGCATAATTCCCCACCCCAATAATACCATACTGTATAAGGCGACACTTTTCTGGTGTTCATTCAGCTTGTTTAGATTATCATCAGTCAATTTGCGTCTCTGACATCTGAAAGGATAAACCCATATTTTTTACAAAACGGATTCCAAAAAAGTTGGGACACTAAACAAATTGTGAATAAAAACTGAATGCAATGATGTGGAGGTGCCAACATCTAATATTTTATTCAGAATAGAACATAAATCACAGATCAAAAGTTTAAACTGAGAGAATGTATCATTTTAAGGGAAAAATATGTTGTTTCAAAATTTCATGGCATCAACAAATCCCAAAAAAGTTGGGACAAGTCCATTCTGACCACTGTGTGGCATCCCCCCTTCTTCTTACAACACTCAACAGACGTCAGGGGACAGAGGAGACCAGTTTCTCCAGTTTAGAAATAGGAATGCTCTCCCATTCATGTCTAATACAGGCCTCTAACTGTTCAATCGTCTTGGGCCTTCTTTGTCTCACCTTCCTCTTTATGATGCACCAAATGTACAGAACAGTCTTCCATTTTGCCACACTCCATTTTAAATGACCCCTGGCCCAGTGCAAATGTCTGAGCTTGTGGAGCTTGCTTAGAAATGGCTTCCTCTTTGCACTGTAGAGTTTCAGCTGGCAACGGCGGATGGCACGGTGGATTGTGTTCACTGACAATGCTTTCTGGAAGTATTCCTGAGCCCATTCTGTTATTTCCTTGACAGTGGCATTCCTGTTTGAGGTGCAGTAACGTTTAAGGGCCCAGAGATCACGAGCATCCAGTAGCGTTTTACGGCCTTGACCCTTACGCACAGCGATTGTTCCAGATTCTCTGAATCTTTTGATGATGTTATGCACGGTTGCTGATGATATCTTAAAAGTCTTTGCTATTTTACGCTGGGTAACATCATTCTGGTATTACTGCACTATCTTTCTGTGCAACAATGGTGGAATTGGTGATCCTCTTACCATCTTGGCTTCTGAGACACTGACACTCTGAGAAGCTCTTTTTATACCAATCATGTTGTCAATTGACCTAATTAGTGGACTTCCAGCTGTTTGTTATATGCTCATTTTCCTTTTTCCAGCCACTTATTGCTACTTGTCCCAACTTTTTTGGGATTTGTTGACACTGTGAAATTTTAAATCAACATATTTTTCCTTTAAAATTTTACATTTACTCAGATTAAACTTTTGATCTGTCATCTATGTTCTATTACGAATAAAATATTGACATTTACTATCTCCACATCAATGCATTCAGTTTTTATTCACAATTTGTTTAGTGTCCCAACTTTTTTGGAATCCGGTTTGTATTTAAGCTGTGAAACTACTAACTGATCAAAGCCTAAGTCAGTTCTGCAAAAAATTGCCACACAGACCAGCTCTGCTTTGAACCCCCTCGGGTCATTCATGAAATAAAGATGAAGCCGGCCACATCCCATCCTCAATGGAGCATTCACAAAACGATTTTCAGCATGGGATGAGAAGGGGCATGGAAAACAATCAGCAGCTGCGATTAGGTGTTGCTTATGTGTTTTATGGGACCACTGACGTGGTTGTCAACATTTCAGAAAACATGATGACACTAGGGATTATCATAGTGGTTCTCCAAATGCTTTTGATAAATGTGAAGATCCAGCGTGTATTGCTGATTGCACACTGAAGCAACCCTGAATGGAAACACAGCATCTTGCTTTTCTGCAGTACAATCAGGCTGGATGGAGCAACCTTAAGGTGCAGTGTTTTGGATTGAAGTGTTGCACAACTTTAGTGATGATGACTGGAGAAAACACTTTCAAATGTCCAGTTCAACATTCAACATAGTGTTCCAGCACATTCAGCCATATGTTGTTCGTTAAAGAACACGTCAGGGATTGCCCAGTGGGACACAGTAGTTGCACGA